>NC_084981.1:25482459-25565906 GCF_963691925.1 Scomber scombrus | reverse complement strand
TACTACATTTACCCAACAACTGTGGCTGCCCATAGCATGACATATGATCATAAAACATTACTAATATCTTTATCTCGTTCATTTACTCTCTTTTCCTTCATTTGTCTTTTTAGGTTTCGTCACTCATTCTTTAAGTTCATGCTTTCTTTGAGTGTTTAAGTTAACTTTTAGGGGAAAGTTCAGTTCAAGTGTTCAGTCTTTAACATCAAATATAAGTCACTTTTTAGATTTGCAACTTACACTCCTTTATTGATTAGTCTTTTCAAGTAATAGGCTAATTAAATAGTCTATGAAATGTCACAAAATTGAGTGAAAAGTCCATCAGAAATACACGAACATCTTCAGAAGTCTATTGTCTGACAGCAGTCCGAAACACAAAGATATTCAGTTTATAATGATATTAAAAAAAGAGAAAATTGATTGTTTTTTATACCCAATTATTCTTTTACTATTGGTCGACTGATGGATTACGCAACCATCCATTTATTTATATTTTTATATATTTTAGCTTCAATTTCTGACTTAAAATGACTCAACGTTTCAACTTTGAGACCGAGTCCTTTTGGTGATTAACCCAAATAATTAAACATCCAAGCTGTTAACCTAAAAGTATGTATGTATGATCTGTTTCCTCACATTTAATTGTTTCAAGATGTGAATGTTCTTCTTAAGTCTCGAGGCTTTATAGAGAGTCAAATCTCAAGCAAACTGAGTCCACAGCAGTGAAATCCAAACTTTAGAGTTCAAGGATCAAATCTCAAATCTTGAGGCTCTGCGTGAAACACAAAGAGTTGTTGACAGAAGGGATTAAAATGCTGACATCTTCAATAGAGTGTTTACAGTAGATGAAATGTTCAGTCATGTATTATATCCTGCTCAGTTTGAATGTTATTGTTCAGTAATCAGTTTGTTTAGAGGCTTTGGATGTGCTTTGGATTTCCCCAAATCATGTTGCTGGATAGTTTCTTTGGGGAAACATTTGTACCTCGACATGACAGAACTGGAAACTGAAACTTGAATAACACACATGTTTTACTTTTGGTTTGATAACTTACAAAAACAGCCTCTTTTCATAATGATTACCAGACTCCAGTAGTATGCTTATAATAATATCATAAGATTATTTATTTGCTCAGATTTTGGTATAAGAAGATTTTTATCACTCTTTAAGCTCAAACAATGATGAAACAAGCTTCGTATCAGCAGTAACATCAAACACCACTTCAGTGTGTTTGTCAGTCTTTTAAAAAGAGTCTGGCTGAGGTTAAGAATCAGCCTTTTGTGTGTGTGTTTTTTGGGAGGGGGAGTTTAAAAGCTCTTACTCGTGGAGAAAGATGAAGCCAGAAACAGAGGGACACAATACAGACTGAAGAGAACAAAAAACAGATTAAAGGGCACAAAGAGGGTGAAAGACTGACGAGAGAGAGAGAGAGAGAGAGAGAGAGAGAGGAGAGAGAGAGAGAGAGAGAGAGAGAGAGAGAGAGAGAGGAGAGAGAGAGAGAGAGAGAGAGAGAGAGAGAGAGAGAGAGAGAGAGAGAGAGAGAGAGAGAGAGAGAGAGACTGGGTTATTAAGTAGAGAAGTGATAGAGATACAGATACAGTATGTTTCCCAGCTGTGTGACTCTTGCAGTTTTCGTGGTTTATTGTGATTCGTTCTCTGAGGGTTTCGGGATGAACAGCGGGGGCCGTTTGGTTGAAAGGGTAAAAAGACAAACTTGCAGTTTAAGCTGAGCGTTTGTGTGTGTGTGTGTGTGTGTGTGTGTGTGTGTGTGTGTGTGTGTGTGTGGCTACTGCTGAACAGTGGTGGACATTATGCTGTGTACAGTAGATTCTCAATGAGGGTTTTTTGGAGCTGCTGCCAACAGATATTTAACACATCACTGCTGAGAGCAATTAAAGAGCTCAGAGTTGGAGGAAAAAGGGCAATTATGCAGAATTTAACGGCCGGGTAAAAGTGATTATTTCTATTATAAAGTGTGTCATTTGTGTTGTGTGGGGCTTGTAAAGACGACATATCAGTGATTCTGCAGCTCTCCTGCAGCTTTACGGAGCTTTATAGTGAGTTTCAGCTCATTGTTTAGCTGTCCGGCTCCAACTTTACTGATATGGGTCACTCTCTGTGCTCTCATAGCGAAGAAACAGCTCTAAAAAAGCCACTGTAGACTAGCTGGTGAACATAGTGGAGCATTAAGCAGCTTAAAGAGCCAGATATTTCCCTCAGGAGTTGGTAGAGGAGTAAAAACAGAGCTAAAAGAGAGTGAATATTGGACTTACATGAATGATAATGTTGGAAAGTTGAGACAAAACAAACACAGAAAACATTATTTCCTGATATTACACCGAACAATTAATCATATAATGGAGAAAAACACTTCACATGTTGGAAAATTGTTCTAACGAGAAATAAAATCAATGATTTTTATTTATTAAAAAAAACATCAGCATCAGATTAGAGCAGCAGAAATGGGAAAGGGGAAGGGGAAACAGCAGCGGAGGAGAGGAGGAAGTCTGGGAAACCTCCTTCTGCATCTTTCCATTGTTATTTTTATCTCATTTATTCTCACTCCTCCTCATCCTCCTCCTCCTCCTCTTCATCCTCATCACTCCACCTCATGTTCTTTCCATCTCTTTATTCTTCTGTGTCTCTTTGCTCGTATCACATTCTGTCATATTTAAAATATTTAACCTCAGCTACCAGCTGTGCCGCCCCCCCCCCCCCCTCCTCCTCGCTCACTTTGTTTTCCTTATCCTCCCCCTCTCTTTGCCCTCCATGCTTGAGATCATTTAACTATATCTCCTTCTTCAGACCTCTGTCTCCTCACCGTTTCCTATTTCCCGTCCTCCAGCTCCCCTTCTTCCTCTTCCTCTGCTACCAAAATGGCCAAGTTCCATGAGCCACTGTGTGTCACCTGGCTGAGCTCCAGATCCCCCACATTTCTTGAGTTGATTATAAAATAGTCGCTCTCACAAGTCAATGAAGGAGCAGAGAAAGTTGTGTGGTTGTAGACTCATAAACGCCATCTAATGTTTACTCAGGATGAATATTATAACATATTTTTACTTAAACCGAACCTGAGAAACTGTTTTAATGTCACTTAACCTATTAAACAGCTTTGTATTTAGAGTATATTCACTACTAGAAGATGTTTTTTAAGTAGAAAAGATGATTAATTTTAACTTTCTTTAATATTTATGACTTTCGTTGTCCACATAAAAGAAGATTTTTACACGTTTAAATCATCTGGTTTCTTTCTATTGTTTTGGCCGGCGGTTCGGAAAAGCGCTGCGGTCGTCGTTCCTTATCTGTGTAAAGTTTAAAAGCTCCTCTGGGCTGTGCCGAGATGAAAGTTGACAGTCCTGAGAGAAAAACGTGATGAGATCTTTGGGCACAATCCAAAAAAGAAACCGGTGCCCCCCCCCCCCCCCCCCCCCCCCCCCCGGATCTCGCTGTGACCACCGACGACTGATGTGGAGCTTTGGCCACCAAAGAGACAGACGGAAGCAAAACGCTGACAGAGGCAGAAATTTAAGACCCACGACTACAAATCAACCGGTCAGAATATGACATGATATGACACTGAATACACTGTCTGGACCCGGTTTTCTTTTAATACATCGGACTCATCAGAAAATATCAAAACTGTAGATAAATGATAAGCTGATGATAACACTCACAGTCTCTCTGCCTTCCCGTTTTTATATCGTACCATAAATATTCAGCGCTTGTCTAGCAGTCTCGTATTACTATTGTAAAAAATCTGAACTTGGCTGCAATCAGGCTTTAATCTCAGGTGTCTGACACAGAGGCAGTAAAGTTATATAATCCAGTTGGTGTCGTATAGTCTAAAGGCACTTTTAAAGGTGGCTGGAGGATTATCTTGAAATGTATATATGGAGAGAGAAGCAGGATTTCTCCACAGACACAAAAAAGTAAAAAGAAAGAAAAAAACCATCACTGAAATGTATCTGAATTCAATCTAATGAAGAAGAAAAAACCAGAAGAAGAAGAGGAGGCTCTATTTTCTACCACGATATCAGCACATCTACTTACAGTCATGTGAGTATGTGACTGTTTCACATTAAACAAACAAAAGCCAAGTGAGTCACACAAAGCTATTAAGGGTGTTTTTAAAAAGAAAATGCCAAGCAGTTGATGTCACTTCTTTTTTAAATACCTGAGGTAGTTCAGGAAAACAAAATGTCTGTCTCTTTCCAGGAAAAGTCGGTTTCAACACCACAGTTTTTCACCATCTTGTCCATGTTAAATGTGTGTGTATGTGTGTGTGTGTTTTTGAAAGGAAGTCTTACAAGATTACTATCCTTCTGTTTTTCCACCTGTCTCTTAAGAGCAGACAACCTTTCCTCCTTTTTTTTTACAGCCTCATTTTCAACCATTTCACTCTCCCAAAGTGAATTTGTTGGCTCTGTGGACGACTAACAAGCTGAAAGCCAGGCACCCATTCACAGGAGAGCTTTCATTTTAATATATAGCTCTTATCAGGGCTTGTTTTCTGCCTTCAAATGATGCTTTTTGGTGCCTTAACACTGTCATGAGCTTTAATAAATGATTAATCAGAGGAAACATTTAAAATTGTGGCTTCAAAAAGTTAATTTTGACACATTTGCACGTCAAGGGAACATAAATTTCACCTTAAAAACCTTTATCAGAGGCGTCATTCAGAACTAGGTGAATTTTTTGACGTCTTTGAACCTTATCAGATTTGTTGCACAAGTTTTAAACTATTTGAATTAAATTAAATGCAGTTTGGCTGAAGTCTAAAGTGGAAGTGAGAAGCTTCAGCGAGACCTTTCTGCATTCCTTTCTCTCCCTTTTTTTTAAAGTTGCTGTTAATCCTTTTTCTACCAGATTACACTTAGTCATTGCCTCGTTTTTCAGTTTGCATTTCATGACGCAGTAACTGATAGAGAGAGCGCTTTTCTCCTTCTTTGCCCTTTCACCTCTGTCCCACATATCAGTAGCCGTGTGCCCTTTAAACACGAGTTGCTGCATCATTACGACAGAAAACTCGCTTTTTTTATCAGCAGATAAAAGTCTGATTATCCGTCTTTCCTTTTCTGCAGAGCATGCACGAACAATGCTGCAACATGCAAAGAAAAGTTCAAATCTTCCTTAAGAGGAGCTACACTTTAAATCTAATTTAGCTTTTTTCTTACTCTGCATGAAGCTGCAAGGTTAAAGATCTTTATAATCTTGATTAGAGCTCAGAAAATGGAAAACTTACCTGTATTGACATTGAAAAAGGCCACACACTCATAAGTATAGTCATATGCTTTGTTCTACATGTTAATATAACATTTATATGCTTTAATCATCTCTTTATATAACTGTACTGTGACTAAATTCTTTGCAACTGTCTTTGAGCTGAGATCTTTTAAAGATAATGTTTTTTTTGGCGAAAACCATTAAAACAAACAAACATTAGACTTAATTAGATGAACATAATGATTGACATCTTCAACGTATACTGATGATAATGTGCGATGTGGATGTGTGTTTGTGGGCACATGTGAACGATCTTGATGTCGTAACGAGAAGGAAGTAGAGATAACTCAGTAAATGAGCCGTGTACAGCCAGCCGAGGCTTTAGAGCTTTTTAGAAGGCAGCGTTTTTACAAATGTTCACATCAAGTTTTGGAGCTTTTACAATGTTTAACAATCCAAATCATAACTGTATGAAATAATATAAAATCCCCAAAAGTGTGTTATATCTCCTTTAAGTGCTTTTGCATTAATTGTCCTTATTTATTCTATAATTTAGGGGGAAACAAAGGCCCTGTTTAAATGTGTGCTGCTTGTTTGGTATTCTGACGGAGGGTTGCAGTCTGATCAGCTGACCAGCCTCACACCACCTGTGGTCTCCCTCTATCTCTCCCTCTATCTCTCTCTCTCTCTCTCTCTCTCTCTCTCTCTCTCTCTCTCTCCCTCTGTGCCTCTTTGAATCAGCCAGTCTATCCCGACCATCAGCGTGGCGTGGGCGGATTTGTTTATTTGTGCCAGAATGCGTGTGTGTGTGTGTGTGCACCTCTCTTTCATGGACTATCAGAATCATCAGCAATCTCCTGCATCGTTCTTCCCCTGATTGAGCCGAAGTCGGGGCCCCTGTCTGGGATAGCTGTTTGTCCGTGTGTGTGTGTGTGTGTGTGTGTGTGTGTGTGTGTGTGTGTGTGTGTGTGTGTTTGGCTGCATTTCCAGAACTCTATGTTCCTCAGGATCACAGATTAGCCAGCGCTGTATTGTTGCTCTGTGTTTGTGTTCGGCCAGGCGCCACAACTACAGGAAGACCCACTGTAAGCAAGGAAAGGTGTGTGTGTGTGTGTGTGTGCTGTATATGTGTGTGTGTATGTGCGTGTGTTCTGGGTGTGGGCAGACTGTTTTGGCCTTTTCGGACCTTAAACCGACTTTTATTGTAAAAAGTAACATGTTTCACATCCATAAAGAAAACAACCCGAAAATACATCAAACACTAATATCATATAATTAAAGGAGCAGTCCAACAATTTTGGAGAAAAAAAATAATAATAACACGGCATTGTGTTCAAGACTTTTTTTTCTTTCTTTTATTTTTTAATTCCACTTGTTCAGTAGTTTCATGTTTAAAGAGGATTTCTATTTTGAAATAAAAGTACTTTGCTGTTTAAAAAATAAGACAAACTTGTGTGTAATCAAGAAGATGAACTCCTACCGATACTTGATTTTTTAATTTGTTTGTATCAGACATAATGAGAAGCTTCACTCGGACGCTTTTTCCTCTTGTATTTTTCACATCTTCCTTTTTTCTCAGTTATGAAGTCATCTGAGAGTCAGCAGGTTTCTGTTACCAAACAAATCACAACAACTGTCATATGTAATATTTCAAGGCAACACTGGCTCTTTGTCGGGTTAAAAGGTTGTTTTTGATTTATCTGTATCGAATAAGCTAATGTGACTGTAGTGAAGTAGGATCTTTTTTTTTACAAGAGCAAAATAACACTGTTGCAAATCCTTTTGGAGACGGATGTTAAACAACTCACTCTTATTTTATCTCAGCACAAGATGGACAAGATAAGTGTGTGTGTGTGTGTGTGTGTGTGCTTTTTTTAAAAAATATTCTGACTGTCAAACCAGGTCAAACCTCAAACCTCACAATGAAAGCAGGATTTTTTAGATTCAAAACAACCAGCATGATATGAAAGAAGACAGATTTGGAGTAGTTGGAAGGTATGTTTTCCACTTTTAACGGAGCAAAGCTTGTAGTTTCTCAGAGCTTCCAGTCTTTGTCCTAAAAACTCTCTCTGACACAAATTTGATACCAAATATTCAATTTAAGCCAACTGCCCCTTTTTAAGAGTAAAGGTTAAGGTGTGGTCCGATGTTCAGGCGTCAGTCAGCCGCAGTGAAATGACAAGAAGCTGATAAGAGCATTTTTAGTTACCGGGCAAAGAAGCAAATGATCCACAGAGAGCTGTTTTTATTTTACAGTAGGCTACCTGTCACACACACACACACACACACACACACACACACACACACACACACACACACACACACACACACACACACACACACACACACACACACACACACAGCCTGACACCTGCTCTGGTTACGGGATCTGTTTCCTATAAGCACCTCTCAGCTTGTTATCACAACAATCACATGGACACCAGCAGTTAATGTTGGGGCCTGTGTTTCTCTCCTTCTTTCTCCCTCTGTGTGTGTGTGTGTGTGTGTGTGCATGCATAGTGTGTGTGTGTACTTCTATCCACGGACAAACCTGACATTATAGTCCAAAGCTTAAATGCATGCAAAGTGGAAATCTTTTGCACCTCACTGTAACTCCATCAGGGCTGCTCTAAAAGTGTGTTATCTGAGTGTATCCTGTTGATTTGACTAATGTAATTTGAGCAACGTACTCTTTTTTTTTTTCTTTTTTCTTGGAAGAATTAACCAATAAATTCCCCTCGAGTAAAGTGGACGTTTAACTTTGTGCTCCTGCATTGAAACAGCAGCTCAGTGTTGCCTCACAGGAGCTAAAGAGCGATGTGGACACTTGTGGGAGCAGCAGTTCTGTTGAATCTTGAGGTTTTTGTATAATTGATGCTAAAGACTTGTTGGTACTAAAAGAGCTCTGAGGTTGATGAAAAGCCCCTGTAATGGATCAGAAATTACTAAAAGCTTACTCCTTCATAGTGCCTGATAAAAATTATGAATCAAGAATGTAAAATAAAGTGTGATTTACTCATCCAGTACAAGTGAAAAAGATAAAAATGAAGTTTTTGAAGCTGTGTTTTGGTGTGTGGAGAGCCCTCATCTTTATTTCTATATTAATTTCATCAGCCTAATGATACTCTTTCTCAAAAATATAGTATCTCTTTGTCTTAATTTTGTGCAAAGCTTCCAAACTAGTGTGATAGGAGCTATAGAAGCATAATGTTAATCCTTCACAGTTAGCAGAAAGCATGAATTCACTGTTTTATTCAGCTTCTTTATGTGAGATTAAAGATTCCTCATTTACATATCATACATTTTATTCACTGCTTACTGTCAGCCAGCTAACACATAGAGGGGTATTAATGTATAAAACCTTTAAAAGTAAATGTAAAGCTTTGGTTTTGCATTGCATATTTTACAAATGACAAGAAAAATGCTGTTTAAACATGTTTTAAATGTCAAATATAACACATTTTACAGTGAATAAATCATGTTATTGTAATTCTATAACACAGATTGCTTTTGTGTGTCACATTACAGTTTGTGTATAAATGAATCTAGATGAAGGTAATTTTCTCTGAGCACCGATAACAGTCCGAGATAATCCAGGACAAGACGCACTTTATCTCCTCATGTTTGCATGCAGATGCAAACAGATGAAGCATTGTGCAGCGCTGCAGGCTAAAACTCTATTAACAGTCTCATTACTGCCAGCAGAGAGAGGAACAGGCTGCAATATGTTAGCGAGCAGCGGCCCTGTCCTCTCTTTATTGTTTTTATTTGTTTGTTTTGTTAAGATTTGGGCTTGAACATGAGACCTGTGCTGTGGTTTGTGCGTGGGCACATGTGTCGTCCTGTTTCCCCCTCAGGCTGCTGTTAGGAGGCTTTGACTGGCGAGTTAATCAGAGAGAGAGAGAGAGAGAGAGAGAGGAAGAGAAGTGATTGAAAACGCTGGAGGGAGTGTAGCGAGAGGAAAAAATGAACGAGTGATGAAGGTGGGATGGTTGCTGTCACACCTCCTTCACATCCTCCAAGACGTTTTACTTTGCTCATAAGATAATTGAAGGGAGTGTCGGGTAGAAAAAACCATTAGACTTTATTAAATGCTGTAAATATTGGTGTTCAATGCGGAGAAATGCTGAAAAATGACTAGCAAAACCAAATTGATTTAGAATAGTTGATTTTTTTTTAGTTATAATATATTTTTAATTAGTTTATTTATATGTCATATAATTACACAACAAAAAACATCCTCAAGTTATATCTGAGTCCTTCATATTCTTCTTTCATTATCTTAAGATGAAGATATCTGTCAACTTTGTGCCTCTATAAATTAATTTGTGTTGATAATTGTGTTTAAATCTCGTAACAAGACAGAATAAAGTCAGTCGCTGCACCAGAATGAAGTAAAATGACATTTCAGATAATAAAAAAAATACTTTTTTGTAAGAACTGTTTTGTCTATAAGATGTCAGCAGATACTAAAATTAATGTTATTTATGACCAACAGTCTCAACCCTTAAGTAATGCATCACACATCAAGATAAAGAAAAGCAGCAAATCAACACAATTGACGAGCTGAAACTAATAAATGTTGGAATAAAATACAATAGTTTCCTGTCCGCTGACAATTTCATTAATGAAGTAATTGTTTCAACATAATCGACTAATCCTTTCAGCTCTAATTAGAGGAGAATCAAGTTAACAACAAATGATAAATGCTAAACTGGCTGCATTTACATAGATATTATCTTTCTAGTGTTCAAACCACTTAAAGCTCTTTACACTACGTGCATCATTCATGCATTCACACACTAATTGCTCAGCTTTAAGGAGCAGTTTTGAGTTCAATATCTTACCTGAGGACACTTCAACGTTAATGACACAATCTGACACTCGCATGGTGGAACTTTAGCTTTGTGAAATTCATGAAATTTGACGGTTTTCCCGACAAATCTCAAAACCGCTCAGCAGCAACTCATTTATATGTTAAAAGTGATTAACAGCCGATCAATTAGAGCGTCTCTATGGATGGACTTGTGTTGAAAGCAACCCTGACAGTTTGGTGACTGATGCTGTTGCCTCTTTTTCATTTCGAGATGTGAACTCAACAGGAAGGAAGATCGCCATTGAATAATTTAGCCCCTAAACTTGAGCGTTAAAAAGCTGCGATAGCCAGACGGAGACACTGAATTCTTGGAAATGTTTGATTTTTACAATTATTCTATATTTACAGTTTGTGGATTTTACCTCCATGCATTTAAATTTATTGTTCAAAACTCATATTTTTAGTGTCTTTAGTGGCGTTTTTGTGCACCTATGGAAACGGTTTCTTTTCAAATTAAAGCACAAGCTGAACAAAATGAACACATACTTCTCCATCCAGTCATCTTTTAAACGCGGAGCTTTTCACAGTAAAACAATTTTCACATCAGCTACTTTTTGAACAAACCATTTTCCCTCCTACATCACCTCAACAACTTTGCCAACTGCTGCAACTAGTGGGCGTCTGAATGATAACAGCTGAGGTGATGTCATCGCGCGCGTGTGTGTGTGTGTGTGTGTGTGTGTGTGTGTGTGTGTGTGTGTGTGTGTGTGTGTGTGTGTGTGCTAACTGGCCGTGTGACTTGCTGTGGTTTAGATTGACAGCGTTACTTCTGTCACGAAGGTTTCAAAATGTCAGGTATTCATTCTCTAACTACCTCACACTCTGCCTGTGTGTGTGTGTGTGCATGTGTGTGTGTGTGTGTGTGTGTGTGTGTGTATTTATTTATTTTTCTATCAGCATCTTCATAGTGTTTATATCTGAGTCTCAGTCCACATCTACTTCTTCGAAAGCTGCAACAGTGAAACAAAACTGAAAAAAAAAAATCCAAGCAAACACAGCAGTCTTTGCAGGCTGCAGGTATTCCTTTTAAGGGCTATATACACACACACATGCAATGTTTGCGTGAGTGCAGGAGAATAAAAATAACTGGCAACCCGCGTGAGCCTTGGCTTCGGCTGCTACTCTCAAAAAAAAGTCTAAAAGCAGCATCGAGATGTGCCAACGAATCAGAGCAGAACAATGAATGTTATCTCTGCTTTTACATCATTTTATCATTTTCTAGCAATGAGAGCTGAGACTCATGTGATGTTTCCTCCCCCTCCCCCCCTCCCCCCCCCCGGCCGCCCGCCGCCCTGCGTGGCAGCTTCGCCTTCCTCGCGTTTTGATTCATGTCGTGATAAAGTGTCAAAAGTGCCGAGGTCAATATGTGAGCTTTTTTAAGATTCTATTTTTGGGGGTAACAATGTTCTGCAAGCATTTAAAAAACAAAACATTTCAGCCTCTTTTTGTTGTCAACGTTTTGGCGAGTGCAGCATCGTTACTCTCTGGTCTTTTTTTTAGCGGTGACCTCACTGTGTATGCATGTGCGTCTTTTGTGTTTTTTGATTGCATGTTTGTGTGTCAGGTTGCAGAAGTGACAGAAGCTTGCGGTATAGCGGCCACGTTCATTCCACCTCTGGCTTTGTTTGTTTGTCTTCATGTGTTCATTTACAGCTCAGGAGAGACTTCTGCCAGGAGCAGCTGAGAGGGCACGAGGGGGGCCGGCCTCGCCTGTTGAAATGTGTATGTGCATATGTGATTGTGTGTGTGTGTGTGTGTGTGTGTGACCTTTCTGCAAGACCTTTTTAAATCATCACAAGACACCGCTGTGACGAGGCTTGTTGTTTAGCGGACACATATCTCTAATTGGCTGCAGCTGAAACGGTCAGTCAGTGAAGATTGTGTGTCTTTTGCGTTAGAGACAAAAGCTTAACATAGACTGTGGTGTTATTCATGAATGGCTGTTAGGCTCCTCGGTAAATACTCTACATTACTGACTGTTGGCTGACACCTCGTCGAAATATTCTGTCGAGGAATTTTAATTACACACAAGGGTTTGAATAAAAATATCTAAATGTCTAAGAAACACAGTCAGGCACAGTTTATAAGCTTATAAAATATGATTTGAAGTTGTTTATTATAGCTCAGTTGGCCTAAAATGATATAACACACACCTCAAATATGTTAATGTCTAAAGCGCTACGTTAATATATCTCATTAAAACACTTTGGTTAAGGTTAGTTGAAAGATCATGCCTTAGTTTAAATGTTAATAAGCATGTAATTGCTCTCAAATAATAAACTTCTGAACCATAAATCATTCATAAACACCTCATCAGTCACAGATAAATGTCAGATTAATCCTTAATTATGCATTCGGAGAGCAGAAAGAGCTCTTTTTTTTACTCTTTATGAGAATAAAACTACATATAAACACTATATAATGATCCAATGTTACATAAAACAGGAGAAACTATGTCAACAAATTTATATTAAATGTGAAGAATGAACATTTTTGACATTTTGGATGAATATCAGTGTCGAATATATTTACTTCTTTGTATGTTAAGTTCATCAAATTTCAGGCTAAAAGGGAAAAAAAGTGTTTTTTTATTGATCTCAAATATAAAAAATGGGTCAAATTTGACTCTGAACAGTATGTAAGGGTTAAGTCATTTCTGAACTTTTGATTTATTTAACCCAGATCTTTCCCTAAACTTAACCAAGTGCTGCCAGTGAATAAAACAGATAATTAGGTGGTGGAAAAAAGAACCATATTGTCACTAAACATTGCACTTATGCATTCAATCTCCACATTTTTGCAGCTGTCCAAATATTTTAATTAACATTTTCTATTGTATTAAAAGAATCCAGCCAATTGAGTCATTAATTCAAGGAGACAGTGTTGAACACACACGGACGCGTCACATGACTCGTAGATTAAGTAGTCAAAGTACAGTAGGATGTGTTGATTTAAGAGCATCGCACTAAAACTGCTGCTTTTCTAGACTGTTGGTGTAAGTCTGTGCTGTGAAATAACACAGTGGTGTTTCCTCCGAATCCTCAGAAAGGAAACAAGATGCTGCTGATATACGGGAGCGAACACATAGACGGTCTATCTGGACCGGCTGGTTTTTGTTGGGCTGTTTTAGGAGGAAAGGTTGGTATTAGTTGGTATTAGTTGGTATTAGTTGGTATTAGTTGGTATCTCTGTGCAGTCGGTAAGAGTTAACACCATCCCATAAATCATCCTGCCAGGTTTGCACAAGGTTTATAATATCGAAGTGGTCGCACTTTTGACTCCTGGTTAGTTAGCAGCTGAAAAAATGTTCGATTATTCATTCAAAGTTCAGATCCTCTCCTCTCCTCTTTCAGTCTCTTTTCAATCCTCAGTCATCCCTGAATAGTCAAATCACGCAGATGGTTAACTGAGATTTAAAGTCACATTTTAGTTGAGGCTTTTAAGATTTCTTTTCTATTAGTTTTTTGCACATAAAAGTTCAGATTTACGAGAAAAAAATGAAGTAAAGATCGGGACTTATTGACGCTCCTGCATTCTCCTTGCATGCTTTATTTTTCTTGCTTTAAAAGGTAAAACTTTACCCAAAATATTATTGCTTTTTGTCTTAAATTTCTCAGGAATTCAAGATCTAATGTCCTAATTTGTGTGTTTTGTTCTATTCCAAGTTGACAATAATATATATTCACATGTTAAAAAAAAAAAAGATTGGCCACTCTGATCAGAGCAGACTGATAATGACTTTCTTTATCTGATAATTAGTCATTAACTTAGTAAACGGTTTTGATGGTGCTGCAGTGACCTAAATACTGTCCACACAAAGGTGAATAGTTTGATGTTTACAGCAGTAAGCTGATCAAAGTACCTTGTGCTGGTTATGATGGTAATAATCACTTCACATCACATCATCAGATATGCACCTGACTCTCTTTTTTGTTGGCTTAAAAAAAAAAAAACCCTTAAAAATATCCGGCCTTTCAAGTGTTTTTTTCTTGATGTTTGAAAGATGTCCAACTTTTATCGGGATGAGTTGAATGCGAGTGACCGAAACGATAATTGGTTGAACTCGGATGTGTTTTCCACATGGCTTGATTGCATGAACTCGATGCCCTCCAGCATGAGCAACACTGTTGTGTCTTCTTGTCCAATACGTTTCTGAGTTTATTTATACCGCAGCTTTCTATATCAGACGTCACAAACTGCGTCACAGAAAGAGAAAAACAGGCACAATGAGAGAGAGTGGGGGAAAGCTAAACAAAGGCTCAATTTAAACAGGTACTGTTGTTTAGAGGCGTCCACAGATCCTGACGTCCAATAGGAGACAGTCTGAAAAGTTTTTAGGGGTGATAAACTTGGTTGTGGCTGATCTAAAGAACTCAGTGACCTGCCGGCGAATTAGGACTGGAGTAGCTCGCTGATGCTGGCAACCGACCATACAGAGCTTTGAAAGTGATCACAAGAGTCTTTTGATGGAGAGAAATCAAGAACAGTATCCAACTAATGATTATTCTCATTATCCACTACTCTGTAGATTAATCCATGAGCCTAATTGAGCCTAAAATCATCCCTAGACCCCCCCATTTCCCCCCTAAAAACCCCCCCATTATGTTCACAATGATATAAAACGGCTTAAAAATACTCAATAATCAAATTCTTGCCTGTTGAGAAGTTTGCAAAGACAAATGTTTGACCTGTTCTTACATGACACAGTGAATGACAGCAGCGATTACTCACTCATCAAAGTTGTTTTCAATAGTTTGTGGATGACTCATTGCAGTAAAAGTGAGTCATAGTTTTCTATGAATGCACAAATGATGACCTGCAGCAGAGCCTGAAATACAACAATCATCAACTTCAGTCAGTCACAGCAAACAAGTTGTAGCAGTAAATACAGTCGTTGTCAAGAGAGTTTTATGTAAGAATGTTTAGTTATGGAGATTTTAAAGTTTGTAGTTCATGTTTAAGTTGCAATCTATAACTTTATTAAGATATAATATTTATTTTTAATAGACTGCTCAACACCTATACCATCGTGAGTATTTAATTTTATCATTTTATGAAAGATTTAATCAAGATTATGGAAGATGTTACATGCTTCTTGCATCATTTTCTCTCCAACAACACGAACATTTTGGATTTCAGCATTATAATCCCATAAATGTGAGATATTCATGAAGCTTTTTAACCAGTTTGGAGTAAAAAAAAAAAAACAACATAAGTGAAAAATAAAATAAGCCCAATTATATAATAAAAGCATGCAAAAAGAAAATATCCCAACAGAATTGTCTAGTCAGTAAAAGACTAAGAGTAAAAATATAAAAGCCTAATATTCTCAAAGTGATGATTTTAATGCAGGAGAATTTTTTAAAACAGATAGTTGGTTTCTCATGGGGGAACGGACAAGACTTCGAAGGCTAAAAAGCTTCTCCAGAGACGCACTGGATGATATTGGAGTACTCGAGGCTCGAAGAAAGATTTTCTTGATCATTGAGAATGTGTTCAGTTCTTCCATCTCAACACCCGACTTGAGATGAGATTTCAGAGTCTCTGTCTTAAATCTGAAAAAGTGATCCTTGAAGTCTAATTCAGCTTGAACACATCCAGCAAGGCTTCCTTACTGTCCAGAGTGGATGCATAGTGTGTCCTAACAGCCTGCAAGTTAATTACTTCAACTGTATTACGTAGCTGCATAAAAACATATGTGCAGTGCGTGAACAAAAGCGTTGTTACCGTGACGATGACATCGCGCCGGTCAGATGTCATTCAGAAGAGGAGAAAAGCAAGTTGTCTCCTCTTTCACATGCAGTACTGTTTTAGAAACTTGTATTCTCTGTCTGTTTTACACCTGATGCCTAGTTGCAATGTCAGTGACTCTGCACAAGGCATCAAAGAAAGACGTCCACCTCTTTCTTTGCAGCTGACAGACACTTATGAGGGCACAACTTGCATTTTAATGTGACTTTTTTTGTCCTTTTTCACCTATAAATTCAAAATGTTGCGTCTGTACTAGTCGTCTAAATCCAGATCCTACTGTGCCTCTAATTGGCTCTGACCCTGTTATTCTTACCCTATCCAATAACTAAATAAATGGGGGTCTGGTTCAGGGCCTAAATAATTACAAAAAGTAACAGATGTTTATTTGAGCAAATAACAGATGACTTGAATTACTAAACTAACACATTACATCAAGAGAAGTAATCTGAATGCATCGGCCCCATCACTGCTAGACACTGTATAATACTTGAGTAAATGCACTTGCTTCCCTCTGTCCTCTGGCGTGTGTGTCCGTGTTTGTGTGTGTGTGTGAGGGTCAGTGAGTACATCAGAAGGCTCGGTGCCCTGGTGAAGCGCTGTGACTCCCATTGTTTTGTATCCTGAAAT
Source organism: Scomber scombrus (assembly GCF_963691925.1). Lineage (NCBI taxonomy): Eukaryota > Metazoa > Chordata > Actinopteri > Scombriformes > Scombridae > Scomber > Scomber scombrus. The sequence goes on along the minus strand of NC_084981.1, from coordinate 25,549,428 downwards.
AGTCTGCTGGGATCTGCAGCAACAATGGCTCCAGACAATCAAAGAGTGGCACCACACACACACACACACACACACACACGCACACACACACGCACACACGCACATCCAGGAGCTAGTTGAAGTTAGCTTGCTCCGGCTGACTTGATTGAGTGCGAGCGATCGGTGGCCGTCTGCTCCTCCGTCTGCTGGCTCATCATTAATGAGGGTTGGGGAGAGATTGTGAGTCGGGGTTAATGAGTTTAAATCTCAGATAGACAAGCAGGGAAGAACCACTGATGGGACATACACTAGATGAGATAAGATAATGGTGCTCTGTGCTCTGCCTTTCCTGTTAATTGTATGTTATCTTCTGCTTAATGTGTGTGTGTTTGCATGTTTTGATTGTGTGGTTTGTGTGTTTTTTGTGCGGTTTATAGATTTGGGCTGCAGGTGGAAACTGCTGTGCTCATCCCTCTGATCAAATTCGTACTTATTTATTAGAGTTATGCTATGTTTCACTGATTTTGGCTGCAACATGGTTTAAGGATGCATGATAATATCAAGTCGTCTGTATCGGCCGATAAAGGTTTTATAATGAAATATCAGCATTGGCTCAAGATGAACATTTGTGCTGATATAAGCGACCGATTCGTCACCTTCTCTTCATCCGCCTTGGTGGGTGTGCTTCTCACCTTGATGGTCCCACCGCCTCCTCCATAGGCTCCACTTCACTTAGCTGCCTCTTCAGTGAAGTGGAGGGAAACATCAAGACAATCAAAGTGAAACAGTCCATGAAGCAGCGGCGGCGGTGGCGGCGGCTCTGTGTTCGGCTGCACAGATGGGAAACATCTCGGCTGGCAGGATGCAACCCTCTGCTTGTAAAAAAAACAAAAACCCAAAAAAGTCCTCCTTCTTCTTCTAGTTTTATAACAGTTGGCAATATATCACGTTCATTACCACCAACTTCTACTTCAGATTGTAGACCAGAGATTAAATTCTATACAAATAAAGATTAAATTCAAAGAAAACTCTAAATCTTCACCCACTTAGCAAGTTCTTCTTTCATGTATCGTCTTTCTTGATCATACTTAGTACAGTCTATGATTGCATGCATAATGTGTCTTCTCATAGGTAGAAAAAAAATATGTGCATATATCTGCAATCGGTCAAAATGGGTTGGAAAATATCTGCATATTGGAAAAAGGCAAAACAATTCAATGACGTGCATTTTCATAAATAAGCTTTGCACAAAAACTAGATTTACTCATTAAGGCTTATTGAAGGACAGCTTTTCCTTTTAAAAGTGACAAAATATGAGTGCAGTGAGAATAGTTTAACTTGCACACCAATATGTTCCACTTAAGTGTTGAATTTATGTTTTAAGATGTTTAAGATGTGTTATGTTTTTATTTCTAGAAAAAAAGTTTAATTTGTTTGAAATATTCTGAATGCAGAGATTCTTCCTCTTGATCTGAGAAATGAAAGTTTTTAGGACTCGGTTACACATGCATGACTTGACAAAGTGGAGGTACTTCAGTGGAGGGCTCATTGTTTCTGTGGTTTCTGTGAAAACCGACCAGAAAAATCAAAGGGAACAAACAAAAGAGAAAAGGGAGGAAAAATGGAGAAACGATAAAACATCTGCGGTGTGTAAAACAATACTGATCCTGGCAAACACTCAGGTAATTAAACAAGCAGCTTTATTTAATTATTTATTTTATTTAATAGCAACTTTTTGGCTCAAATGATACCAAAATCTCTTCCAAGTATTAAACCTCTAGAGCCAAGATGTGAAGATTTAATGCCTGTTAATATCACTAATAATCCCTTATAATGAGAAAAAGTACATTTTAATTCTTAAACAGCTTGCTTAGAGACTACAGAGGCTCAGGATGATTGTTTCAGGTGTCCTGGTTTCCTGGTCGGAGCTGTAAGGTGGGGCAGAGCGGGAGGTACGGAGGGCATCAAAGAGAACAAGAGAACATGTCGGCCTATTTTAGAACATGGCCTCCCCGTCTTTGTATGGGCTTCAAAATCCCTGAAAACAAAGTGTGTGTGTGTGTGTGTGTGTGTGTGTGTGTGTGTGTGTGTGTGTGTGTGTGTGTGTGTGTGTGTGTGTGTGTGTGTGTGTGTGTGTGTGTGTGTGTGTGTGTGTGTGTGTGTGTGTGTGTGTGTGTGTGTGTGTGTGTGTGTGTGTGTGTGTGTGTTGGCAGTGATGAAGTGTATTGTTGGATTGAGTGAATAAAGTGCTGGCTCAAATTCAATTTGGACTTGGCCTCAGCCTAAGTGTACACATTCACACACACACTTAAGAGTCTTAAAGTTTTGAAAACACTCTTCACTCTTTACCTCTTAAGACCTTAATTATACCAACATGTTGCCAAGACTTGCAACCAACAATTATTTTTTATTATCCATTAATCTTTTTTGATTATTCACTCGATTAGCGCAGGTCCTTAAAATGTGAGAAATGTTTATCATACTCTTAAAGTTCAAGATGCTGCAGCCTAACATGTCTTGTTTTGTCCCAACCAGCAGTCCAAAGCCTAAAGGTTTTCACTTCACTGTCACAAAGGACTAAAGACTAAAGAAAAACATATTCATGTTTAACAAGTTGGAACTAGAACATTTGAATATTTCTGTCTTTAAAAAATGACTCAAAACAATTAGATATCAAAACAATTAGCAATCAATTTACTTTCAATCAACTAATTGATTCATTGACTAATTGTTGCATTAAATATTAATATCCACTCCTGGAAACCAAAGCATGATTAATAGTTTTTTAAATGTTTTTAAAAATCACATGGTTAAAATTTAACATCGCAAGTCAATTTATTCACATATTGCAAAAATAATGTAACATTAATGAAGAAAACCTGGCGCCTACATTACCCATAATGCAACTCAGTCCCCCCAACAGCTCAGCTACAGAGGTCTGCAAGTCAATTTATTCATGTTGCACTTTTATAACATTGTTTGACTCTTTATGGACACTTTAAAGAAGTATTAAAGTCAACACAATTTTTTTTATTCCATGCAAACTTGGTGCCTACATTACCCATAATACATCTGAACAGTCTGGTAACGTCACTTCTTTCTAACTCAACACCCCTCAGATTTTTATAACTTTTCAAACTTGCGTTCGGCCCCAATTTACGGCGACTCAAGTGACATCATCATGTGAGGCAGATTTCACACAGCAGCTCTCTGGATATTTATCCTGAGCTTCCTCAAACCTCTGCAACAAAACAGTAAATGTGATCTAGGTGGTATTAACTTTTCCTTCCAAAATGTGTAAGTTGCATATAAGAAAATACACTAAACACACACTATTAACATCTGGCTGTTGTCTTTTTATAGTGCTGCAAGTGTTTGTAGGTTTAATGTAAAATCCCTATAAGGACACACATATAGATTTAGCTCTAACACACATTTATTAAAGGTGGTTTTGACTGTTTTTCTTCTTTTTCTTTGAGTTTTGCTTCAATTTGTTTTAAACTTGAGCCGCTCAGTGTTTCGTTACTTATTTGTTTTCAACTCTCAACCACAGAATTGATCATCTACGCTGTGGCTGCACGAGTGTTGATTTGCACACCACTTTGTTTTGTTATTGCTAAAGTGGTCGTCCTTTTTTTTTTTTTTTTTGGCACCATTTTTTTTTTTTGTGGTCCTGCATGTTGCAGGTTTCGGTGCAGATGTGATCCTCAGTGATAAACTGCATCATGTCACCACAGAAGGAAGGGTATCTAAAGTTCAGCAGTGCAGAGCCACACATCACACACATCATCTGTTGTGGTTTGTGAACTTATCATCGTCATAGAGCCTGCAGACACATCACAAGTTAAAAAGCTCTTTTGTCTGTGAAGGTTTTTTTAAGGCTCGTATCACTTCAAAAGCTAAACTCTTAAATCATCCTCGTGGGACTCGTGAAGTCTTTATGAGGCTTTTACTGACTCTCTTTTATTCTGTTAACACGTGTTTGTTTTTATGTGTTGACGACAGATAAACAGCCCCGCAGTTGCTTCTGAGGTCCTTGAAAATAGAAATGTGGCCAAAGCGGAGATTGTTAAAATGAGTCTGACTGTAGACTGATGATGTATTTTACTGCTCGTGTTGTTGTTGGTGCTCATTTCTTTTCTGCATTGCCACAATCATTTTTTATTTTTTATAGCTCTTGCAAAATTTTAGATCTGGATATTTTTAGCGTTATAGGGAAAAAATGTTTTTGACGTTTATATCGAGACAGATTAGATAAACAGCACAGTCGGTATGCATGTAATATGAAACTATATTTGCATGTTTGTCTTGGCTGTTTAGTCTTTAACAGAGTGTAACAGGACGGAGATGAATGCTGGAAGAAAAATATCCAAATAACAGAAAAAAAGGATGATCTAATAAAAGTCGGCTCCTTCCCAACTTTACATTTACATGGAAGGTTAATTATTTATTCATCTTTTGGACTTAAATCAATATTACAATAATATCCTGGAAATAATTAATATCTCCAGAAACACTGAATTATTTAATGACTAGATATTTACTGTGATTACATACTGTATGAGATGTATCATTAATCAGGAATAAAGATAATGAATCATGGTTTTAATACGTAGCTAAGCCAAATAGGCTTTTGTCTTGAAGCTGAGAGAAAAACAAACTATATAAAATATTATACAGGCCTACAGTAATATATTCAATCATATCATTATTATAACTTTACACAGCCTCGTCATGCCCGTATTTCATATGTAATCATAGTAAAGAGAATAGTTGTTTGTCTTGCTTATATCAGAAGCTGAGTGCAGGAAAAACAAACTATATAAAATATTAAATGTATATAGTAGTGCCAACTATTTCCAACTTTACATTCACATAGAAGATCCGATTTTTATTCATTTTTTGGACTTCAGTCAACATCACGATTAGCACAGTAGAAATAATTGAAAGTGCTTCACATACAGATCTCCTCATGTCTCTAAAACTGTTTCATTCTTTAATGACGACATGTTAATTCATGATTTATGATATTTCTCGTATGGTTTTTTTGTCTAGTTCATATCAAAACTGGGCATAAATAAAGCAATAAACCTGCCAAACTATATAAAATATTATATATAGTAATGCATATTCATGTTTTCATATGATAATAACTTGAATTATTCCCCTTTTTTCCCTGTCTCCTGTTTTTTAAACCATCATTAATGTGTTACCTATGAACCAGCATGTTTCCATGTCTGCAGCACACCATCAACATTATATACACAATGCGTCCATGTTCATATTACTGATGAAACTGATGATACGTGGAAGGTTCAGGCGCTTGCAGCTCATGCAGGAGCTTCTGTTTGCTGCTTGCGTCGATGATGAAGCAGATTTATTAAACACAGCTGGAACTGACTGTTTTGACATTCTGTTAATGGTGCCGTTATTATTTATGAACTCTGCTGCTCTTCCTGTTGTGTGTGTGTTTTTTTGTTTGTTTTTGTAATGATTCAACATCCTGCTTCGTATAAATCTGAACAGCATTTCACACAACTTTATAGTGCACAGGGGTGTTTAACAGAGAAGATGTGCAGTATAGAAGCAGAGTGAAAAACATGTTAAGACTTAAAATGTAAAGCCAAACCCTCATGTATGATTTCCTAATATGACTTCTTGTGCTGCTCCTGTTTGTCTGTGTGCGCGTTGACATCGATATACGACTCCTTTTTCATTTCAGAGAGCGTAACGCCAACGGTAAACAAACCCATGACATGCTTTTCTTTTTAAATGCATGTAAACAATGTTTTGTTATGGAGTGACGTGCGAGGAAAAAAAAGCTTTTTAGGGATTAGAGTTTGATTGCTAGAATAAAGCAGACTGGGAAGGAAATGAAAATAATCACCTGTTTCTACATCTTTTAAGCACTTGTCCGCTTTCAGGTTTCTTTTTAAAGACAAATTGATGTTTATTAAAAAAACAAAAACCCTGTCACCCTCACATGTGGAGCTTCAGCAGTGTTCACTCTGTGTGAATGTTTGCTCACCAGTCATTGTTGAGCAGCTGGTTTTACTGGAAACCAGTGAATATTCAGATTCAACAGATACTAGAATAATCCCAACCTTCACAGATGTTCGGTGAATATTAATGATTCTGTAAAGTTAATGATTTATTCCTTGAGTACTGACCAAATTATTTTAATCCATGGTCTTATTAAGTATATATTCCAAGTTTACCATGTGTTTAGACTACATTTAACTTATAACGTTTCATTTGTGTTTGTTGTAAAATGGTGAAAATGGGTGGTTTAAGGTTTAGATTAGGGTAAAGTTTGGGGTTATGCATCTCTTACCTTCATATTAATCAATCTGTCTCCTCACTCTTTTCTTTCTTTCTGTATTTCTGACTGTTACTCTTCATGAGTTTTCTATCTGTACAGCACACATGAGCGATAACGTTAGACACAACTTAAAAACCAACCTAATCAAAAACTGTTTAAAACATCTCACATCTCAGACAGAGGAAACCCCTCCATCCATCCTTCCTCCTCCTCAGAGTGACAGACATTAGAACAAAATGTCCTCAAACTTACCTGTTCTGACTTCTTCTTCTTCTTCTTCTTCTTCTTCTTCTTCTTCTTTTCGGTCATGAATCAGAAGCAGCTGACGTTACAGTAAATGAGCCTCGAGCCTCTCAGAGCATGTGAGGCGAGGGTTAAACTCTGTCATCAACTAAAGCATAAAAAACATTAAAATAGTGCAAATATAATTTCTTCTATGTCTCTCATTTATGGACAGTTTGTGCAAAATATAGGAACATGTGTTTATATAGCCGAAATTTGGCAAGTGGACAAGAATACAAAGATTTTCTACATCTCAGAAAGACAGAAATCCACTTAGTTGTTGATGCAAAACTTACACAAAAACAATCAAATCACACTGGATTTCTTATAGCAATGTCACATGGGCTTGTTACTGGAATAGAGTGAAGATATAATCATCATATAACCTATTAAAAAATATCATGCACGTAAAGTTAAAATGCCAGTGTGCTATGGAGAATATTTTTATATAATGGTTTTCTTTCTAACTCTAACCTTTCAGTCTGTTGTTGTTGTTGTTGCCATCAAATGTCTCATTGAATTGTTGCTTAATTAACCAGTTCACAGCTCCAGTGTGACTTGGCAGCTTCCCCCTTTTTTAGTCGAGAGAAAACAACACTCATTTCTCATCTTCATTCATTTTTGTATTAAAAAAGCTTATTGTGTTTTATCTTGTGAGTGAAACAAACTGTGGACGGTCACACTCTGTGGATGTTAATCACATGGTGCATCTATGATGTCTGGGTCGTCCGCGTCTGTTGCCAACAGCAGTTTTTTTGTGCACTGTTGAACCAGGAGAGGCTCCGCACACTGAGGGCATTCACACAGGAATAAAAAAAAATAAAAAAAATAGTTTAAGTGCCATCAACCATTGAACCAAATAAATAAAGGTCTATCTGTAAGCAGGATTGAAAGTATGAAACCTTCAGCTGCTTTTAAATGTCATATAACAAACTGAAAAGTGTAACCATCCCCTCTTCTTCTCTGTGTTTTCTGTGCAGGAGCAGCTCGGAGCGCCGCAAGGAGAAGTCTCGAGATGCGGCTCGTTGCAGACGCAGCAAAGAGACGGAGGTTTTTTACGAGCTCGCTCACCAGCTGCCTTTACCTTACAGCGTCAGCTCTCACCTGGACAAGGCCTCCATCATGAGGCTGGCTATCAGCTTCCTGCGCTTACGGAAGATACTCGCCACAGGCACGTACATTTCCCTCCACATATGCAAAATCGTGGTTTCTAACAACAAGTTCTTTTGACGTGATATGGCGACAGATTACTGTGTGTGTGAGACTAATTGTCCAGTGAGGTAGGAAGGTATTTGTTGGCCCCCCTTTCTTTGCACCTCTCCTCCTTCCTCCTGTCTTTTTTTAAATTTAGAAACGGAGGAAGCTCGACAAAGAAACAAGACCTATTGTTCGGGAATTCCTCTGCTGTGTCTCGAAATGAGATCAGAGAAAAAACAAAATTAAACAAGCAGCAAGCAGCAACACCAGCAGCGGTCAACTCGGTCACAGTACAGCTTTTAAAAAACTCTTTTTCTTTTAACAAAGCTGTGAAAAAGTTTATCAAGTATGCAAGGAAGATTATTTAACCCAAGTTACCTGGAAATGATTAAGTCAAACCTCTTTAATCTGTACTTAAACCTGCGATTACAATGAATTCACATTAAACTCAGCACATTTTTAGCTGATAGAGATTAATGAGTGGTTAATTTTATCTCTAAATATTTACCCCACAACTGTCATTGTAATCTGACATCATTCACTTCTTATGTAACTTTTGAAGGCATCGCACAATAGTCCACATAAGCTCTAAAAAAAATGCTTCACTTTGTTTGGAGGGGAAAATGGTTATAAACATACAACCAGCGTTTCCTTAAACAACGCTGACAGCTACTTCCTATTTCTTTTGATTTATGGAGTCTAATCAATGAGTCAACGAATAAATCTCCCCTTTATATATTTATTTAAAAAGCTTTCCTGCAGCGCGTGTGGCTCAAATTTTATGTTTTTGCTTTGAAACTTTAGTTTTATTTTTATGAAACAAAAAAAGTAAAAATGACAAATACAAAGAAGCCTCATTTTTCTGTGCTAAGTGTGTTAAAAAACAAACTGCATAGTTGTATAATTAGCAAATCAGTTACATACATTAAATAAATCTCTGGAGTTAAGGTTCATTTTTATCATTTTTTTCTATATATTTTAGCACAATTTAAACTCTCCTTTCCCCACATCCTGTTTTTCAGCACAAACTCAGCTCTAACTTATCATTGTTTTTCAATCTAACACACTATAAAGCTACCAGGAGCCCATATCACAATAAAAAATGTACACATCTTTAGTGATAAGCATCAAACTATTACTGCAGAACAACATAGGAATGCAAAAATGTAGATTCAGTCGTTTATACACACAAATAAAGCAGATTTTGCAATTTACATTTTCTGCAATTCATATGCAAAGTGATTTTTAACTTATTTAGCTCATTTTTGACCCTTTTAATTGAAGATATGCATGCATGTAAGTCACTGAAAGTACTTATAAGGCAGTTCAAATTGCAACATAAGTGAGATATTACATAAAAGCATCTCATCAACTCTTGAGGCTGTTTGTCTCGGCTTGTCTCTCCATGATAAAGTTATGTTACTGTAAATAAAACATGCTCAGTGTATTCACCAGTGAATAGACAAAATATCCAGGAAAAAAAAAACTACTTACAATGAAAAAAAAGATACATGTTTTCTTGCTTACCCACAGTAGTATCTCGTCACGCAGCTAGTTTCAGTTTCATGTTCCTAGATTTGTAGATACGAGCCGCTGGAACGTGCCTCCACCCAACACACTGAGGTTGGATGACATCTCGTTGCGTCTCTCAAAGTGCTGAAAAGTCACGTCTGAAAAACTCAAGAGCAACTCATCTGAAACAAAGTACAAGATGCTCAGATGCTCAGGGAATCCACAAATGTATTACATTAAGATAACCCCACAAAACACTTTATAAATAAGCCAAAATGATAGAAAATGAATATCAGAAGAAGACCTGAAACATAAACTTCCTTATGTACAAATGGGGCCATAAAGAAGATCTGAATAGAGCGTCTTACTGAATGAATTTAAGGTATGAGGAACTAAAAATAGTTTTAAACAATAAGGATAGTTTAAATGAATGCATTTTAAAAAATAAACTGGTACCAATGAAGTTGATGATTGATATCAAGAGGAAGCTTACTGAGCGTGTCGAGCGTTGGCGTGTAAAAACCTCTATGAGAACATCACAGTGTCATTTGGGTGAAATCAACCTTTAAATTCATCAAAGAAAAAAACGAACGGGGGGTTTAGATTCCTGGAAAATTCACAGAAATTGCAGATGAAGGAGTTTACGAGGGAGGAGAAAGTTCAAATTAATAAAAATAGGAGTAGGGATGAAGGTAGATAAGACTGATTTTGAGAGAAGGAGAAGAAGGAAGAGGTCAGTGAGTCTAAGAAAGAGAGGAGAGGGTGGAAAGAAGAAAACATGAAGAGAACGAGGAGGAGGAGGAGTAAAGGTAATGAGGGTAGGAAAGCAGGGGATGAGAGGAGGGAGGAGAGGACAGGAGGGGGGGATCCGTGAGATGCAGCAGCAGATTGAGCGTTATCAGGCCGGTCTGATTGCTCTGTGATGGAAGGAGAGATTGGAGAGGAAACAAGGAGCTCTGCCCATCGTCCGGCTGGTGCTGGCATCACTCCTGCTAGCCATAACACCCGACTGCCTTGGCGCCAAACATGCTGGCATGCACACACACACACACACACACACACACACACACACACACACACACACACACACACACACACACACTGTTATGTACACAGACATACTGTATGCAATCCAGAGCACATGTGCAGCACCTCTGTTACGTAAAAGAGGCTCAGTCGGAGTCAGGAGAACACTGATGTACTGATTAGGGAGGAACTCAAACCTGTGTTTCTCACTGATTGGTTCATATTTGACTCAGCTTAGATAGAAAACACACTCTGAAACATGAAACATGAAACATGAACACACTCAGTAAATTATTCTGGATTGACGCTAAAATAGCACGTTTAGACCCAAGTTAAAACATGCATGTTTGCTGTTTTAGTGTCTAAAGCAGCGTTATTATACTTAATAAAAACTAAGACTAAACTAAAACCAGCAGGGAAACACTAATTTTGTCATCTGGAATAAAAATAGAAATGAAAACTAAGCAAAAACTACAATGAACAATGCAAAATGAATTAAAACGCAACAGAATTGCAGCTAAAATCAGATTTGTTTTCATTGTTGAAGACCATTGAAAGTTTTGCTTTTGATATATATTAGATGTCATGCATTATTTCATCCTTTTCAGCTTCTATAAATAAAAACTTTCCTCCAAATACCTGAAAAATCAATCAATCTTTATTTATACAGCGCCAAATCACAACAAAAGTCATCTCAAGGCACTTTACACATAGAGCAGGTCTAAACTGAACTCTTAAACTAAATAAAAACTCAACTAAAAACTAGTCAATTACTCAATTTAAAAATAAAACTACTTAATCACTTGTTAAACTAACTAAAACTTCACTGTAATAATAAAATAAAGATTAAAAACTATAATAACGCTGGTCCAGAGTCAGATCAGAAGTAAAAAATAAATCAATTTAAACTACGTCTCTACTAGAGTTAAGTGCAATGTTAAGTATGATTATGTAAGCATGAGACTTGAAACTTAAGGAAACAGCTCAGCCTCGCTCAGTCAAAAGTGAAACTTAACACTTAATTATGTCATATTGAAGTCCGTCTTTTTGTGAGTATACTTCCACTGTAGCTGATTAATGAGTGTCAACACAAAGAAAGGGATTTATTTTTCTACTATAAAGATAAATCATTTCAATTTGATTTTTTTATTGCGCCAAATCCCAGCAGACGTTATATCAGTGCCCTTTTGACATAGAGCAGGTCTAGACTGGATTCTTTATTGATATGACTCATAGATGACTGATCCCTTCATATAATGTGGACTGTGGATTTTGTCCCCCGATCACTTACATTGTCAATACTGACAGATCTTCTAATGGTCAGTATGAACAGGAGGAACGATGACAAAGAGTCAAACCTTAGGACACACTTGAAAAATATTTTTTTTTACCTTTGGATTCATTGGCTCACATATAGTTTCATAACATTGCTCAATCGTTTTACGTCTTCTTTTGTCCTTTTTTATCACGAATTTTGAAATGAAGTGGAAAACATTGAAACACGAAACCCCCGAGATCAGAGAGTAGATGACGTTAACAGGGTTTCCTCTGATGGCGTTAAAGACCCTGACATGCTTTTTTGTTTGATACATTAACAAGAAACAGACGCAGGAAAAGATGTCATTACAAACTGAGAGAAAAGAAGGAGTAAAGATGAAACCCCCCCCCATGAATCAGTGACCTGAGTGACGCACTGTCCCAAACCCTCTGTCCTCTCGCTCCGTTCTGTCCGGTACGACTCAGCGGATATCAAAAAAATAGAGAAGACACGATTATCCGAAACAACAGCTGACCTTATCGCTAAACACTTGTTTCTGCACCCCATTATTTTCAAAAGGATGGCTGTTGCGTAACCAAAAGAACAACACTGAGAAGAAAAGTGCAACCGGGTCCAAATGATGATGGTAATCACAGCTAAGTATTTAGGCCAAAGGTGCTGCCGGTCCCCGAGAGTCTCTCCCCGAGCTCCCCGGGGCCCATGAGAAAAAGCTCTGGGCTCCCCCCATGGGGTTACGGATATTTGGGCCCCGCTCCAAACTCAAGTCCCAGGCCTCGTCGGGGGAGAGCTTTGAGAACTGGCCTCCCTTATCTCAGGGAAGCACTGGAGGAATTGCAAACTTCCCATCGACTACTGGGCTTTGTTCAGCGTGAAGCCACCGTCCCCCCCGCCCCCCCTCCACACACACACACACACACACACACACACAAACACACACATACACTTGAGCCGGGGCCAGTTAGGCGCTCGCTGTGTTTTTTGTATCAATTAGCCGTCCAGCGAGACATACTGGAGTCCACTGTGTAAATGTTTGGAAACTGTACTGTACATATTTGAACATAATGTGTAAAGTTACGCTCCGAAAAAAAAAAGAAAAAAAAGGCTCCAGCTATTATGAACGCTTGTGTAGTTTGGGGTGTAATTTGTCAGGGTCGGGGCTCGGGAGTGGTCTGAGACGCAGGAAGAAGCTGCACTGGTTTGTTTTGGCTCCGAGCCAAAGCCTCAAGAAGGAAAACAACACACACACAGAAACACACACACACACACACACACACACACACACACACACACAGAGAAACACACATATATGCACAGATATTCATGTATAATCAGCGTACTGTAGAAGGAGAGAAAGAGTTTGTGAGTAAATCCCTCTTCTGTTTTTCTCTCTCTCCGTCCAGGCAACAACAGCAGCAGCAACAACAGCAGCAGCAACAACAGCAGCAGCAACATCAGCAGCAGCAACATCAGCAGCAGCAACATCAGCAGCAGCAACATCAGCAGCAGCAACATCAGCAGCAACATCAGCAGCAGCATCAGCAGCGATGTCGACGAGGAAGAACAGATGGACAGTCTGTACCTGAAGTCTCTGGAGGGCTTCATCACCGTGGTAACGTCTGACGGCGACATGATCTTCCTGTCCGAGAACATCAACAAATTCATGGGGCTCACGCAGGTACACGACCGTTAAAGAGCTCAGAGAATAGAAAGAGGTGGACATGTGCAGACGGGCGTTTGTTTTGAAATGCTGCACCGCTTCACACTTTGCACATAGATTTTTATAATGGACCAAATGTAACACTGAAGCATTTAATTTTGGTTTGATCTTCATGATGAAAGTTCAACAGGAAAAACAGGCTTTATGCAATATATTATGATCATGTTGGTATAAAATCTGCTGATAAAACACTAAATCTTTGGCCCTATAATCTGAAAACCTTTGATTCTGTCCTTTATTCAGCATAACAAACCATACTCACAAATTATGAAAAACAGAAAAAGAGAAAGTTAAAACCAACCCAGATTGAGTTCAACACTGTACATAAAAAGATAAAATAGCATTAAATAAACCGTATTTAACATAAAAACAAGGTGTTATGCATACACCTGAAGCACCTCACTGGGTAAAAAACATTAAAAGGTTAATATAATCGCTTGTGGTTGTCCCAGTGAAATAATAGCAGCAGCATTATGGATTTAAATGAAAGCTGTGACTTGCAGATTTTCATTACTGAAGGTATACAAATAAAATAAGACAACACTTAATTGATCCCTGAGGAGAAAACAGGTGCTACAGCAGCACGAGTCCACGTGCAGAAGACACAACGAGGATAGAGCAAGCAGGGATAAATATATTTAAAAAGGAAGGAAACATACACATGAATTCAAATGTAGTTCAATGTAAACACAGATATACAAAAAGTGAGAAGTTAGAAGCTAATAGTTATAAGCATTGTAGTACATAAGTATGCTTAATGTGCAAGACTGATGGTGCAGTTAGATATATTATAATACATACAATATACTATAGAAGTATTGGTATGATAATACCATAATAATAATAATAGTTCAATATTTCCATTTCCTCTAATCCTTCTTCTTCCAATAGATATACAGTCAGTCAGTCAGTCAATCAGTCAGTCGTGGACGGAGACGTGGATGTAAACTGTCACTCAGACCAGCCTGTTGTATTTGTGTGAAATACCTCTCATGCCAGCAGCAGTGTGTGTTCAGTCCAGACACTGTGGCTTCAACTCTACACACACTCAGCAGTTCTTCTATTTACTGTCAAAGCAAATCACAAAAAAAAGAAAGAAAAAAGAAAAAGGGGGAGAGAAGAAGTGTACTTTAAATTGTTGAGCAAGGTCTCTTTTTCTTTGTTGTTTGCCGTTGTTGATTTTTTACTTCAGCAGCCGGCATTGATAAGTCTCTATTTGTCTTGCGGTGAAGTATTTTTTTTTACGTGTTCGATCCCCTGTGGCTGCCATCACTCACACTCCCCAACCCTTTTCCTCTGCTTCTGTTTATCCCAAACAAACCACTGTTGCTGCTGGCCGACATGAGAAACACAACATGTCGAACGTGCAGAGAGAGAGAGAGAGAGAGATAGAGAGAGAGAGAGCATGGGAAAAAAAAGAAAATAACAGGACTGACATGTATTCATATTTTTTTTATTTTGCAGGTGGAGCTCACTGGTCACAGCATCTTCGATTTCACTCATCCATGTGACCACGACGAGATCAGAGAAAACCTCAGCCTGAAAACAACTGGTCAGCACTTTGTTTCCCACACACACACACACACACACACACACACACACACACACACACACACACACACACACACACACACACACACACACACACACACTGACACACCAGTATATATCTTCCTGCATGATGCAATGATTTTCTATAAACAAATCTACTGTGTCGGGAATTTAACTAGAGCAATGGTCATGATATCATTAAAATATAACCATAAAATAATAAATGCACTCATGTATTCACGTGGCAATCAACCCATTTGATCATAAAATAATATATAACCCTTCTAGAAATCTCCTCCTGAATGTCCATATATGACTAAATAGGATATTTGACTAAGTAGATATAAAAGGCAACGTAATGCTACCCGTGTTACATTTCCTGTCATCATAATAAAAAGAATCATACCGAATGTACAGTAACAGTGTAGTTCCTTATTTCACTCTAAATTATCCGATCTTGCACAATATATACCGATAATAACTGCAGCTTTATTAGACTTTTTATGGTTGTATGTTTACACTCTTTTTGTAATGGACCAAAGTTCTTTATCAGGGAACATTTACAATTAAAGAAAGAGGAATAAATGAATATAATATGCTCTAAGATAAGGTTAAAAACGGATTTTGCCGAACTGACCTCCATTGGGGAGCTGATTTCATACAATGGGAACCAGTAATGCCAAAGCTTTTTATCTTAAGAAGGATTTGTGGAGCTGTAGACTTCAGGAATGCACTAATATATAGTAGATTTATGTCGTATAAGGCCTTTAAAAGTTAGAATTCAATGCTAAATGTATTTAAAATGTCCTGTTGGAGGCACAAGAGGAAAGGTCAAGCACTTATTAGAGTAATTTGGTGTTATCCTCTGAGGACTGTAAATGTGCACAGTGTTTTTCAAGATGTGCATGAACTAACCTCTCTACCAAACATTGAGGAACCTGAACAGATCAAACACTGTCTCTCAAAACTCTTTGGAAGAACGATGGCTGACAATATACTGAACTGAAAGCATTTAAATGATCCGTGGGTCATTTGAACCGAAGAAACAAGACCAGATAAATCACACATTTCAGCAAGTTAGTTGTTGTGACAGAATACACAAACTTTAAGCTTTAGTAGAAATTAGGTGAAAGGTCAGTGATTTGTAACTAGGAACATCTCTCATGTCTGTTGTCATTGTTTCAAGCTAAGAAAACAGATGACACCCTCTTGCCACTGGGAGGGTTTCATCTGTATTTTGAGTAGAATGATAAATTGGTTCATTGTCTCTACGTGACGGATGTGTGATACTAGTCCTGTATGAGAAGTAGCCAAAAGTGAGAGAATTAACTTTCATTGGTAGACTCCCTAACTGGAGTGTGTGACTGATGGCCCACTGACGAGTATATTAAAGATCCAAAAAGTCTCAAATCAAACACAGCCCGTTTCGCTCTTACCTGAAATAACGATTAGCTAGTTAGTAGTCATTACAGACTGCTAAATGAACCCAATAAACCTACTGATGGCTTATATCTAACAACAGTATAGTGGTACTTAATGTAAAAAACACATGTATGTTTACATTTATATAACGCAGCGATGTTCACCGTAGTTACAACGTCATCGGCCGCCATTTCCTGTTTGAAATATGGCCCCTCCCCTTCTGCTACAGAGCCAAGATGGCGACCGTTGGGGGCAAGAAGTGTCCATAGTTACACACTCAACCTTTTGACTGTACTGCATGTTTCCATACTTCTCAGTGTGAATGCACTTATGCATTCAGAGTATTAAGAAGTGTAAGTACAGAAGAAGAGATTTGAGACATAGCATGTGACTCACTTAAATAAAAAATGATGGATCTAGTATTTATAAAGAGAAGTTAAGGCTTTTTTTTATAATGGGAGTCAGTAGAAGCGAGCATCTAGCAGCCATCACTTCAGCTTCATGCTGTGCTTGTTGCTGCTCGCTGCGGACCCCCCTCCGAATCAATCATCAGTCCTTCCTGCTGCTGTGGGCCAAAAATGTATCAGAGAAAAAAAGGCAAACCCCCCCATACATGTACAGCGGGCCGTTATATAATGTCAGCTATCTCATGAACGAGTGTCCAGAACAGACATGAGAACACAGGGTCAGGGAGCATATAGAGAGGAACTTAAAGAGAGATACAGTGTGTGTGTGTGTGTGTGTGTGGGAGCCGGTGTGTACATGTGCAGAGACGAGGGGGGAAAAAAGGCGATGATAGGAGCTGTGAGGATGAGCGGATGAGGAGACACACACACACACACACACACACACACACACACACACACACACACACACACACACAGAGGAACTATCTGGTAGATAATGAACATGCTATGTCACAGTTTCTGTAGCGGACGTTCACATACAAGATACAACTCAGAGAACTAAGGAGCGAGGTTTTACAAGTATTTAGGGTTAAGGGTTTTTACGCTCTAAATAAACACTGATACGATGTGTGTGTGTGTGTGTATCTAAAAAATGAAAATTATGCCGCTGACTAA
Organism: Scomber scombrus; assembly: GCF_963691925.1. Lineage (NCBI taxonomy): Eukaryota > Metazoa > Chordata > Actinopteri > Scombriformes > Scombridae > Scomber > Scomber scombrus. The sequence goes on along the minus strand of NC_084981.1, from coordinate 25,532,059 downwards.
GGTTTATATTAGAAAATAATCTCTCTCTCACTCATGCAAACACACGATTGCACTCACTAAACTGTGCTTGATAACTCTTATCAGCAGTGACCACAGGACACACAAGTGGAATAATACTTTATAATCTCTTCCCCCCATTAACACACACACACACACACACACACACACACACACACACACACACACACACACATATGAACAAACACACTTTTTCTTTCGTGAGGATTAGGAGAGGGAAGAAAAAAAAAGGTTTCTATGAGTGTTAAGATAAAGAGACACTTGTGAGTGTGGATACTGACAAAAGACACTTCACCACTCTACACTCTGGCTGCAGCTCTGCAGCTGAACTCTGACCTCGTGATGTAACAGCTTGGCCTAATTTCACGTTCCTCTCTCTGTCCGTGTGTGTGTGTGTGTGTGTGTGGGCGAGCGTGTGTGTGTGTGCATGTGCGTAAACCTTGACCGTATTTTCCAGTCACATACGGGAAGGCCAGATAAGGGGATAAGGGTTTTTTTTTTGTTCATTTCACCACTAAAAAATTAAAATAGAATAAAAATTGAATTACATTTGTAGCTACAAGAAGCAATTACGTAACTAAGATCCGGTGGGGTTTTTGTCATTTAGTCAGAGAGAAGAAAACAGCTTGAGATAGAGCTTCGCTAAATGATAAATCTTATGTTTTTCTCATCGTTAAAGTGAAATATTCCCCATTTTTTCACGTTGATTTAAAAGAATAAAACTTTTAAACTGGAGAAGCAAAAATTCTGATTATATTCTGATTAGTCTGCCTGATTTTTACCTTAGATTAATCTATTATGTGATGTTATTTGGCATATTTTCCCTCATGGAAAGTATTTTAACAGAAGAGAAAAATTCAAAGTTTCTGAATTTATCACAAAGAGGGTTAAGGTAAATGTAATAAATATGATACCACTGTCAGGAGTGAGATTCAACTAAGAAATGTATGGCCTCAAAAAGTAGCACATCGGTACTGAATCGATTCCCTCCCGGGATTGTGTGTGTTTTTCCAGGCAGCGGCTTTGGTAAGAAGGGCAAAGAAATGAGCACCGAGCGAGACTTCTTCATGAGGATGAAATGCACGGTGACCAACAGGGGGCGCACCGTCAACCTCAAGTCAGCCAGCTGGAAGGTAAGAGACAGCTGCTGCAGGTACAAGCCAACACATCTGCAAGCATCTGCACACTTCACATGTACAGCGTTACCTATCGTACATTCCCACACACACACACACACACACATTACTTCCATATGGCTTCTCAATAGATCGCTTACCTAACTTTTTTTTTGGCTAAAAATGAAGCAATGAAGCAATTTGTTGACCCTCATCACAGGTTGAAAATGTGAATATATTGCGAACAGGAAGCCAAGGAGTAATTTCTTCTTCTCAGACTGATTTATTTGAATGGGTTTTAAAGGCTGCAAGGTGTTAAATCTGTTAGTGATTCACAATAATAAAGCAAAGATTAAAGTAAAGCCTAAAAAAATACGTTTTGGGTTACAGAAAATCTTTTTTTCTACTTTTCTTGAGTCTCAAAGTGAAAACTGAGCTTTTACTTACTGTTGGCTCTATCCCATAGAGTAAATATACTGGATAAAAAAAGATATTTCATGGTAAATATGGTCTATGGCAAGAAGTAGCAAAGTGCAAATGTAGTCAGGTCAATGTCAGCTGCTGACCAGCAAAGCCAAACACATTATCCTTCCTGTGTCCTCCAGCTTTATCCCCACATTGTGTGCGTAACATTTATCCTCCTCCTCTTCCTCCCTCCAGGTGCTGCACTGCACCGGACACCTGAAGATGTACAACAGCTGCCCTCCGCGAGTGCTGTGCAGCTTCAAAGAGCCCCCGCTCACCTGCGCTGTCCTGATGTGCGAACCCATCCCACACCCGTCCAACATCGACACACCGCTGGACAGCAAGACCTTCCTGAGCAGACACAGCATGGACATGAAGTTCACCTACTGCGATGAGAGGTACACACACACACACACACACAGACACACACACACACGCACTTTACGATACTAACATCAGATTCAAGTTGGCTTACATTAGAGTAAAATAAAACTGTGCGGTTGCCCTGAACCAGTGGATACTCCAGTAACTGCTCCATGCACATTATAGTTAAACACATGTTAATTAGTGAGCTTTAGAGATGCTGGTATGTAGATTTTGTTGCCTTCAGACTGAGCCAGACAACCTGTTGCCCCCCATTTTCACTCTTTATGCTAAGCAAAGCTAACCAGCTGCTTTCTGAAGCTTCATATTTATCATACATACGAGCACGGAATCAATCTTGTTGTTTAAGTTTACATTTAGCCAGTCCGACTTCGGGGTTAGAGGCTCATCCAGGTGACACAATGCCCATCGCTGCCACTGTATGAGTGAGCAGATAGTGTACTGTGTGGCTTTCTAGAGCGTATTCTCTTAAAAACATCTGCCTGCTACAGCTGAAAACGATGCTCTGTGAGCTCTGAGAGTGAACCAAAACAATCAAACTGCAGACAGACAGCTAAAAAATGAGCTGAAACTAATTATAACGCTCCACATAATCCTGTGTAGGCTCATCACTACATTAATCATTGTCATTTATATTGATTACGTCTGCTCTAAGCAAAAAAAATCATCTTATATGAGAGGCTGAAACAATAAAAAAAAACTTAATTTTTCTTTCTTGAAAAATTGCTTTACAGAAAATAAACCCATAATTTCTAAAGAAGAACCTCAATAGAGTTAAATAGATCTTCACTTTGTGGGTCGCTGCCAGTGAAAGCACAATTCTTAAAGAACAACGTACACGGGAGACTTTTTGACTGATTGCAGCGTGTTGACTGAATCAGTTTAACTTGGCAGGGCAGTCAGTGGGAAATGTAAGCCAGAGATGAAACATTAATACTTTAATAAGATGCTGTCACGACATTGTCAGAGTGTGCCAAGAGTTCCCAATCACAGACAAGCCTGTACGCACACACACACACACATACACGCACACACACACACACACACACACACACACACACACACACACACACACACACACACACACACACACACACACACACACACACACACACACACACACACACACTTACTACTAATAATATACTAACAAAACACACATTCCAGCTTTTCAAAGTTGTCACTTAAGCTCCTGTCTGACATCACATCTGTCATGTGTCATGTCACCAGGACTGCCACCAACTCTGTGTGTGTGTGTGTGTGTGTGTATTTTGTGTAGCGGCCATCTTGAACCCAAATATTTCTGTCGCAGTTACACGAGGAGGTGATGATGAACACACACAAACAGTCTCTCTCTCACACACACACACACACACACACACACACACACACACACACACACACACACACACACACACACAGTCTCTCACACACACACACACACACAGTCTCTCTCACACACACACACACACACACACACACACACACACACACACAGTCTCTCTCTCTCTCTCACACACACACACAGTCTCTCTCTCTCTCACACACACACACAGTCTCTCTCTCTCTCTCTCTCACTCACTCACTCACTCACTCACTCACTCACACACACACACACACACACACACACACACACACACACACACACACACACACACACACACACACACACACACACACACACAGTCTCTCTCACACACACAAGTACACACTGATTTGAGTTACACAAGCTCATGCACGCTGCCCCGTAATCTTATCAAGCTGCTCATGCAGAACAAAGGTTTCTTTCGTGGGGAAAAGTGAGTGTGCTTGTTGTGTGTATTGCGTGCACATATCTGTGCATGACCGCGCCACAAACAAGGACCCATTTTCTATTTTGCCTTTTTGGTGCAATTTAATAGCTCGCCCAAATCTTCTCTCCAATTACGTAAATGAGTTTATTGTAGGTGGGTTGCCCTCACGGCTCAGCAGGGACTTAGACTCATTAGGGAAAGGGACAGAAAGTTTCTTTAGCTCATTTCTGGCAGCGTGAGAGGTCGAGTAGGGAAGGAGAGAGACACAAAGAAAGAGAAGAGGGTAGAAAAAGAGAGAGGAGGAAACGTAGAGAGACTTCACACTTAGAAGGGCGAAGTGTTTTTACAAGTAGTGACGTCCAAGAGAAAGTTCAACTTCTTAAAGGATGAGTCAAGTCTGTCTTAAAACAACAGGCAACCTGTTTTTCTTGCTGTAATCATCCCTCCTGTTCATACTGAACATTAGAAGATCTTGATTGATGGATGGAGGACTAAATCAACAGTCCTCCTTCTGAGAAAAAATGTACTTAAAAGTTTAATCCAAAGCTAATATGAAGCTTCAGTCGTCCGAATGAGTCCAATCAAGTCTTCTATGTTTCAACGTTACAGTGTTTTTAGTGCCAAAGTCTCTTTTTGTTACTATACTTCCACCACAGCTCAACACGGAAACACTAACACTATATTCATTTAACTTTATTTGAATGATTACATACCAGATTTTGCAGGGAAAGAAGCCACTTATTCCTTCCTGGTTCTGTTTGTATTTAATTTGCATGACCTGATAAAATGGGGAAGTGTTATTGGACAGTAGTATTCATTATTCTTTATGCTTATATTTTTTTTACTTTGAGCATATTTGCAATGCTCTGGCACTGATGCTGACTTCTACTTTTAGCTTCTTGACTAATTCTTTATCAGCGTACAAGTTTTTAGTGCATGTTGTAGATATCTAACCACAATACACTGAAAGTTTCATAGTCTTGTCTATGAATAAGAACTGTTATATATCAGAGTTAAGATACTGTCATTCATGTAGTTTTTGTGCTGCATGTATCTCATTAAGTTTAATTCAAAATAAGAAATCTTTCCAAATCTTCACATTTGAGTAAAAGAAATCCAGAGTGAGGAAAAGAGGAGATGGATGGATTGAACATCAAAAAGAGTAAAAAAAGTTTGGTGCGCCCATTCTTGGATATGATTTCTGTTTTCTTTGAAGAAAATGTTCTTTCACTAACACTCTTCCTCTCATTGCATCTGCTCGTTCCCTCACTTTACCTACTTTCTCACTTTTTTCTTATCTATCCCTCCTTCTTCACAACCACTCCTTCTTTCATTTACTTTCCTCCCCTTGCGTATCTCTTTTGCATTACCCCTTTTATTTTCAATGCCCTCCTTCCCTTCCCTCCCTCCAGTCTGAGGCCTGCAGCTGTCAGTGTTACGTAATCTGGAGGACAAGAGTCTCTGCACATCTCTCTCTCTCTCTCTCTCTCTCTCTCTCTCTCTCTCTCTCTCTCTCTCTCTCTCTCTCTCTCTCTCTCTCTCTCTCTCTCTCTCTCTCTCTCTCTCTCTCTCTCTAAATCCACACAACATATCATCATCATTCACAGATTCTTCATCTTGAGTTGACATGATAATTCACAGTTTATCTTCACATTTCACATTTTCACAAAAATATCCTGGGAATTCTGGCCCGAGGAATGTGCAATCAGCGCTCCGTTACAGGAGATTCAGTCATATTTGGATCAGCTGAGAGAGAAACAGCAACAGTCATAGATAGCAGCGAGTATGGGGGTTGTGTTCTTACCTTTAACTTGATGTAATGTTCTCTTTTTTTATCTAAGATTGGGGGATAGATACAGAAACATTCATTCATATTCAGTGAAACCTGACTCTTAGTTATGCAGAGCTTTGCACAAGGTAGAAAATAATCTTAACATGATGCACAATAAAGCAGTAAAAATGTGGCCAAAAATGTTACATTTGCCATTTTTAAATAAAGTCATTGGCAAGTTAAGTTTAGTTTGCACAAGATAATATACAGTGCAGGGAGAGGCTAAAAACCCAAACAGACTGATATAAAGCTATAAGCATAACAACTACATAAAAGTAGGAACAAATCAAATAATTACTATATATATATAATAAAAACAATAAAAACATAAAATGTGGGTACACTTTTGAGGAAAGGTGTCCATAACATTATGTTTTAATGCTGGTTTAATGATAGACATTTATATTTTCCCCATTGATACATGTATTATTTGTATTTAGTTTTACCTTTTTTGATTATTTTTTCCTGCTTTTTAACTTCCCTATTTTGAATACTGCTTGTAATGTGTTTTTTTATGATATCCCTGATGAAACCCACAAGCTAAAACATGTTGGTCTAACAATTAACTTATTCTATGCTATAAGTTTTGCTGGATTTTGAACTCACCAGCGGCAAAATGTGAGGAAATGAGACAGATCAGACAGGCAGTAACGCTTCACAAATACACAAAAGAAACTATTTTCATTGTTGATTAATCTGCCAAGTATTTTCTCAATTAATCAATTAGTGGTTTTGTCTATAAAACAGAATAGAAAATTGTCAAAATGGCCCAAGTGGATATCTTCATATGTCTTTAATTGGTACGACCAACAGTCTAAAACCCAAAGACATTGACTTTATTATCACAGACAACAAAGAAAAAACAATAAAAACCTCAGATTTGAGAAGCTGAAACCAACAAATGTTAAAAGAAATGACTTCAAATAATTATTAGATTTCTTTTTCTTTGACTTAGACATTAATCATCTTATTGTTCCAGCTCTGAAAAAGAAACCACATCAGATTTAGCGAGAAGCCAGACCCGAGCTCCAGAGTCACATGAACTTATTCGGGATAGATTTGGTCGCTCTGCCAAATAAAACCACATTCCAGTCGCTTTAATTTAGGTTAAACTCGAGGAACTTGTCGGCATTCTTTGTCCCAGTTTACCCTCTCTGGTCCCTTTTTATACCCATAAAACCTTGTGTTCGGGGGGTCATTTCCTGTCGTCCGTTTGGATTATGTTCTCACAGCACAGCTTGTTGAGAAGAGGCTGGTCTACTCAGGCTCTTTGGTTTAATATTTTCACTTTATATACAAGTTAAAATTAGGGTGGTTTGTTTGGAAAAGTTGAGAATATAGTATAATAATGTGTGAATGTGGCCGAAAGTAAAGTTAGTGTCTAGTTGACAGGTAAAATAGTTAACCCTCCTGTTGTCTTCGAGTTAAGGAAGGAAGGGAGGAAAGAAAGGAAGGAAGGAAGGAAGGAGGGAGGAAAAGGAGGGAGAGAGGACAGAAGGAAGGAAGAAATGGGGATGGAGGAAGGAAAGAAGGAAGGGAGGAAAGAGAGAGGTAGGAAAGAAAGAGAGAAGGAGGGAGGGAGGAAGGAAGGAAGGAAAGGAAGGAAGGAGGGAAGGAAATAAGGAGGGAGGACAGACGGAAGGAAGAAAGGGGGATGGAGGAAGGACAGAGAGAAGTAGGAAAGAAAGAGAGAAGGAGGGAGGGAGAACAGATGGATGGGAGGAAGGGAGGAAAGAAGGAACAGTCAAAACAGGCGGGGTGAATTTGACCCGGGAGGACGACACGAATGTTAAATAATAGTTCAACTGCACTTGTTTTTCTCACTGTAATCCTGTAATTTACCTCTTAATCCAGCACATGTGTAATCTACTGAAAGAGAAAAGAGTTGGATAGAAATAAAAGAAAAGAGAAAAAAAAAAAGGTAATTCAAAGCCAGCACCAAAATCCTCATTAACAAAGTGAACTCGTGATGAGAGCTACGGACGGAAAGAGATTAACTTTTCCCAGAAACGCAGTGAGAGTTTAGGACGGAGGGAGAGAATGTGAACAATTCTTATTTTTGGACGATCGTCCGCCTCTCTGTTTCATTTCCAAATCGTGTCTGAGCCCTTTTGAAGTTTAGGAGTCCGGGATTTTTTCAAAGGGATTCAAGGAAAAGTGGAGATTATTAAGTTAAAGTCTCGTGGGGTCAGGGAAGTGGAAGTGGGGGTTGAGGGGGCAACCGTCTCCCTGTTGCCCCTGAGAGAAAAAAAAAATGTGTGAAAGTGCTCTCTAAGGTGCCTTTACAGTATGATAAAATGCCCTCTTAGTGTACCTACAAAAATTAAGACACTCTTGTAAGTATAAGAGGTAGAGGTGGGAGACATCATTTATAAGGGGAGGGTGGGGGCATCGGAGTACAGAAACTGAGACTCATACGTTCCACATATTGGCTCTGCAGGTCCGGTTATTACCCTTCTACAGAGATTGTGTGTAATTATAACAGAAGGCTTCATATTACTAATGAATATTTAACTCTGTTACACTTATATTTTGCTGCAGTGTGATAAAATGCCCCCAAAGTATAATAAAGTTCCCCCACAGTTTAATAAAGTGCCCCCACTGTGATAAAATACCCTCTAGGGTGCCCCCATGGTATGATAAGTGCCCCACTGCCCTCTAAGGTACCCCCATAGTATGATAAAGAGCCCCTACTGTAAGATCAAATACCCTCTAAGGTGCCCCCAATGTACAATAAAGTGCCCCCATAGTATGATAAAATGCCCTTTAAGGTGCCCCCACAGTATGATAAGTGCCCCACTGCCCTCTAAGGGGCCCCAACTGTACAATAAAGTGCCTCCAGGTCTCCTGCTGTGATCAAATACCCTCTAAGGTGCCCCCTCAGTATGATAAAATACCCTCTAAGGTGCCCCCTCAGTATGATAAAATACCCTCTAAGGTGCCCCCATAGTATGATGAAATACCCTCTCTGGATGTTGAGATGAAGGTTCAGGTGCCCTTCATATTTTTTTGCCCCCGCCCCTCAGACAGCCTCAGCCTGTCAATGCTGTGCATCATTAACTGTGAGTGTTTTTTGTGTGTTTTGCAGGGTAACAGAGTTGATGGGTTACACTCCGGATGATCTGCTGGGCCGTTCAGTCTACGACTTTTACCACGCCTTGGACTCAGACAGCGTCACCAAGAGCCACCACAACCGTAAGTACACACACACACACACACACACACACACACACATACACACATACACACATACACACATACACACATACACACACACACACACACACACACACACACACACACACACACACACACACACACACACACACACACACTCAGAGACATAGAATAAACATGAATCCACCATGGTGCTGTCATTTGTTTAAGAGGCAAAAAAAATCCATTCAAAGAGGTAAAAAACATTTTTTTTAAAACCCAAACCCACAAAATAATCACCAGTTTTTTTTAAAGGTTTGTACAGATATGTGTCATCAATCAAAGTCTTAATGTATTTATCTAGTGCAAATTTGTACGGTGGAAATAAATGCTTCACATACAAAATATAAAGATCAAGAGGAAAAAAAAAAAAAACAGAATAAAGACTGTACAAAATCGATGTATAATAATAAAAAAAACAAGCTAAAAACTTGACTGGCAAATGATACAATTTTAAAAAACAATTAAAAACTGATGCATTGAATAAAAGCAAAGTTAAAGACATACTACTGAGATTGCCTGTTTGATGCCTGCTCCACAGTTTAAAGGCACAGATGGGGAAAGAGAAAAGTTGCATCCAGTATTAAAGAGAGGAAAGCAGGGTAATCGAGGGGCCTGAGGGGCTCGTTTGGGAAATATATGGATTTAAAAATAGCTTTGTAAACCAATAAACCAATAAAAGGACCTTTTTATTTTTAGGGTTAAAAGCCTCGTTGCAGCTTGTTAATTGATGTGGTTGGAAAGGCTGTTAAAAGGGCATCACAATAATCGAGTGCACATGTTCTAAAAGCATGATACGTTTTCTGTCTTATATATATGTGAGTGTTTTTCTCTCTGTATATGTAATGTGTGTGTGTGTGTGTATATATATATGTGTGTGTGTGTGTGTGCAGAGCAGGAGCACAGTATTAAGATGTATTTTATTAAATTAAGCGTAGCCACTGATGGCCTGATGAGGTTTGCACGTCTGCTGCCACAAACACAAACGCAGCGGACAGAGGACCAGGTGGCCTCTATTACATTCTAATGACGCTCTGTGTTTGTGTGTGTTAACCAGGCTCTGAAGTGTCATGGCTTTTCTCTTCACTGACAGCACTATATCATTAGAGGCTCTGAGCAACACTGACCGCACAGAAACTGCTAATTTAGTTCCTTTAACCCTCCTGTTGTCCTTGAATCAAGGGAAGGGATGGAGGGAGGACGGAAGGAAGGGATGGAAGGAGGAAGGAAGGAAGGAAGGGAGAAGGAAGGAAGGGAGGGAGGAAGGAAGGGAGGAAGAAGGAAAGAACGGTAGGAGTGAGGGAGGAAGAAGGAAAGGAGAGAAGGAAGGAAGGAAAGGAGGGAGGAAGGAAGGGAGGAAGGAAGAAAAGGAGGGAGGGAGGAAGGAAAGGAGGGAGGAAGGAGAGGAAAGAAGGAAGGAAAGAAGGAAGGAAGGAAGGGAGGAAGGAGAGGAAGAAAGGAAGGACAGAGGAAAAGAAGGAAGGAAGGAAGGGAGGGAGGGAGGAAGGAAGGAAGGGAGGAAGAAGGAAGGAAAGGAGGGAGGGAGGAAGAAGGAAAGGAGGGAAGGAAGGAAGGAAAGGAGGGAGGAAGGAAGGGAGGAAGGAAGAAAAGGAGGGAGGGAGGAAGAAAAATGCAATTTTAAACACACTTTTGAAATATTGAGGCTTTATTTGATACCTTTACAGAGCAGAAACATGTTTTAAATCTAAATTAGCTAAATGTCTGGAATGTCTCATGCACTTTGTCATTAAAAAAACAGCTTTACTGCATCTTCAAAGAGGACATATCATCCTTTTTGTGATTTTTCTGTTATTTTTCTGCAGTTTTAATGATCTTGAGGTGAATGTATGTAAAATACTCCCTTGCTTCAGCCTGCTTTTAACACTCATATTATTCACACATGCCTACAAACTATTGGTTTCCATAGTTTTTGTTGCAAATTTTTGTCATCGGATTCAGACTCGAACGTGTATGGATGACCAATCAGAGCAGAGTGGGCTCATCAGGAGGGGGGGGGCCTTAAAGAGACAGGAGCTAAAACAGCCTGTTTCAGACAGAGGCTGAAGTGAGGAGTTTAATAAGTTAAATAAGGCGTTTTTAACTGGAAATCATGCAAAGATATTCCAGTAGAGATCCAGAATATTAATATAGAGCTGGAAATGCATGCATGATATGTCCCCTTAAACAATTGCATTACAGGCCTAACATGTGATCTAAGCATTCAGTTACAACTTTCAGGACACTCAAAAGTTATTTATTATGTATTGATTAAATGATGATAGTGGCTTGCTTCCAACTTGTCATCTTTAATAAGTTATGTATTGCAGATGTGGACTCGAGTCATTTTTTTTCTTCTTTTTTTTAATGAAATAAGAAATGATTAAGCCAATGAGATGACATTCTCAATTGTTCCCGGTACAGTTCATTTCATTCCAGGAATTTCTGGTAATTTTGAAGTGTCTGTATCTTGGGACTGAGGAAATATGGTGAAAGACTATCAATCTATGTCCTGTGTGTGTGTAGCATGCATGTGGATATAGTGTTTAGAGTTTGTGTGTGTGTGTGTGTGTGTGTGTATGTTTATTTTCCTCTGTCGGTCTTCCCTGCTGTGTCTGCAGTCTTTAGTGTAGGCTGAAATCTGCTGAGATAAAAACAGATCTTTCTATATATCTCACACACACACACACACACACACAGTTGACCCGCTCTCACGGCCAACGTGACCAGCCTGTCGAGCAGCACATGCTAACAGCGTTCTGTGTTACATATAATGTTGCCCTGAGCTTCCTCCCCACACACACACACACACATGCAGTCACTGGCCTTATGTGCACTCTCTGACCGCAGTCCTGCTTCTTTCCCACGCCAGTGCTGAACTTTGGATTGTAGCCAGCACATCTCCTCCTCAGCTCAAAGTTAAACATCCCACTTTGTCCTGCTAACCGATGTTTGGTGGATTTCACAGCCTCACACAAAAGTAAATATGTGGAAATGTAATGAATCAATCCGATAAAAATTCAATTTTTGATGAAAAAAAAACAGAAGAGCTGAAATACTTCACTGCTCGGTGCTTTGTGTTTTGTCTCGTGTGGGTTTAGTTTCTTTCTGAGATTAATCAGTATCTGTTACTGTGCTTGACAATGAAATGTTAGCACCTCATCATTTTACACAATCAAAACAATATAAGCTGTTTTTTCACATTCAATAAATACAACTGCCATTAATCACTGATAACACCCGGGTTAAGTTTGACATATTTGTACATTCAAGAGAAGTGAAACCGCCCAAAAGACCTTTCCTTTAGTCTGAAATGTTGTGACTTCTCCTAAAAATAACCCAGAATATACAAAAACTCTCAATGTACATGGTGTCAAAACTTAAATTTACTCAATTCAAAAGTCACCACTCACATTCAATAAAAGTCTTTAATATCATGCCTGCTGCTGTGTTCTCCTGTAAGACTAAATTATATCATGCATGTTTTTTCTCTATAAACAAATAATGTAAAATCAAAAGATTACACTCTCTGCTCTCTTAAGCATTAGTTAAGGATTAATCACCCATTTATTAATGACTGATGAGGTAAGTATAGCGGAAAATGCCTGATTTAAATTTCTCAGAGTCCAATGTGATGTCACTCAAGGATATTCAGTTTACTGTCATTTATGTCACATAATTGTATTTTCCATAACAAATAACTAAAACAATTATTCAATTATCAAAATAACCACGATTTCATGATAGCCCTCCTGTTGTCTTCCTGTCGACTGTAAGCATTTTACACATATTCTGGGAATTATGGTCATTTAAATTAAACTATACCTCATTTTTGAGTTGACGTCTGTTGTCCTCCCGGGTCAAAATAGACACGAGGACAACAGGAGGGATGGACTCATCAAAGATAGAAGATTTCTGCCACTACTTTACAACTTTAACAGTGGATAACATGCAAACATGAAGAGTGTGGCACTCAAATCATGATGTGATATATGAATGAGGGTTTCAATTTTAAACGACTGCAACATAAAACCTTAAGTCTGAGCTTGCACAACCTGAGTGTGATCATGGACAGGAGTCTCTAACAGCTCTTTCCTCCTTTCCCTGTCTGTCTCTCTGCAGTGTGCACCAAGGGCCAGGCAGTGAGCGGTCAGTATCGCATGCTGGCTAAGAACGGAGGCTTCGTCTGGGTAGAAACCCAGGGAACTGTTATTTATAACAGCCGCAACTCTCAGCCCCAGTGCATCGTGTGCATAAACTATGTCCTCAGGTAAGCGCTGCAGTCCTAATGAGTGCAGCTACTGTATAGCTATTTGCATGAGAAAAGATGAAAACCAGGATAAATTGTGGGTTTTTTTAGATTTAAGGTTCCTTTACTAGGAAATTTCAACACAAATCTTCATACAGAGCTTCATATAGGACTCCAAAATCCTTCTTTAAAGGTTTTATTGTGCTCATAAACTGTGCCTCTCCTTCTCCAATCCTGCAGTGACGTTGAAGAGAAGTCGATGATCTTGTCCTTGGAGCAGACAGAGTCCCTCTTCAAGCCGCGCCACATGAGCACTTTCTTCACCGCTGGAGGAGCCGGTGTGACCGCAGAGCCGGGAGAGACCCTCTTCACCAAACTCAAAGAGGAACCGGAGGACCTCGCCCAGCTGGCGCCGACACCCGGAGACACGATCGTCTCCCTCGACTTCGGTCTGTATTGACTTCTGCCATCTTAAGTGCGTTTTTGGGAGTCTTTAACCTTCGTGTCGTCCTCCCGGGTCAAATTGACCCCGTCTGTTTTGACTGTTCCTTCTTTCCTCCCTTCCTCCTTCTTTCCTTCCTTCCTTCCCTTCTTTCTTTCTACCTTCCTTCCTCTCTCCTTTCCTTCCTTCTTCCTTCCTCCCTCTTTTCCTTCCTCCCTCCTTTCCTTCCTTCTTCCTCCCTTCCTTCTTCCCTTTTCCTTCCTTCTTCCTCCCTTCCTCCCTCTTTTCCTTCCTTCTTCCTCCCTTCCTTCCTTATTCCTTTCTTCCATCCATCCTTCCTTCCTCCCTCCCTTCCTTCCTTCATTGACTCGAGGACAACAGGAGGGTTAAATGAGAGATAATGTAAGTCAACATGTCCTGATGAATCCTTTTAATAATGGGAAACCTTGGAAGACATTATCACATAAAAAAATGTCAAATTAGCAAAAAAACAAAAAAAACGTGTGTGTAAATCATCTTGGCTCTAATCTGTGATTCCTTCTTGCAGTCCGCTCTCATTTCGAGGAGCCTCAGCAGCCGACAGCATACAACCAAGTATCTGCTGCCGCTATGCCTCCTCCTGGACCTCCGGGACCTCCGGCCTGGACCAGCGAAAGCCACAAGCCTGCCCCTCCGGCATCAAGCCAAACCGTGGCTCCACTTCCAGGAGATATGGCTAACATGGCAAACACGTTCAACGTGCAGCAGAATCCGCCACCGAGCAGCGCCACTCCGAGCCTGAGCAGCTGCTCCACGGTGAGGACGAGAACGGGCTGATTGTTCAATTGAAAGATTGTAATTAGTTAATGAGCGAGCGACTTGTTTTTCTTGTTTCTTGGTTTGTTCTTCCTGTGTTCAGTGAGGCCTGGGGGGTTAAAGGTCACTCACAGTGGGCAGAGTGTGTGAGAATAACGAGGGTGGATATTTTGGCAGGAACAGGCTCTCTGAATGGTGCCTTTGTCAAAACTCATCTCTCGCTCTTTGTTTGTGTGTTTTTTTTTCTTTGTCTATGTCATCTTGTCCCACTATTTATTTATTTATCTCGCCCACGTCCATTATTCACACTTCCTCCTCTCTCCTCTCCTCCGTCCCTGCAGCCCAGCAGCCCAGGTGATTACTACAGCTCTGTGGAGAGTGACCTGAAGGTGGAGCTGACTGAGAAGCTGTCTGAGAAGCTGTTTGCTCTGGACACAGAGGGCGACGGCAGTCCTGAAGACACAGAGGTGAGTACAGGTGCCACTTTAAAACAAAAAGTCATGTCTCTTAAAACTTTCATTTGTAGCAGGATCAGAACTCATGGGGCCCATTTTTGATCAGAAAGTTGGTTTTCCTCTTCATTTTGTTAGTATTTCTAACACTTCACAAGCAGTAGATTAGACTATTTAACTATATAACTATTACTACAGCTTTGTAGTACAAATAACTTACAAAATGTACAGATGTCTGCAAAAGTTTTATTGGAAAGGCAAAACCAATCCTGCATCCAGCTATCTATGTGCACTAAACTTAATTTGTTTAATTGTTTCATCATTTCCTCCAAGTCTAACTTAAAATGGAAGAACTCTTTGATTATATATCAAATATATTTTGTTTTTGCCACCAAGTGCCTATTTAAATGGTTAAAATATTTACACCCAAAATGCCTTTATTATTTATTACTGTACATCAAATGGCAATAATTAAAACTGTAGACACATTTGTCCAGACTAAGCTTGACATTTTTTATTTCAGGTCCTCCACACCCCTAAATTTAAAATAAACATCTCGTCTCAGTTTACACAAAGTTTCCGTACATTTATGTGGATGTTTGCAAAGACGGACTGGAGACTAAGTCACAAACATCCTGTAGCAGCTACTTAACTGAGCATAAAGTTAAATAAATACAACTTTTAACAAACCCATGTTGTTTTCTCAGAGGGACTTAAGTGACTTGGACCTGGACACTTTGGCTCCTTACATCCCGATGGACGGAGAAGACTTCCAACTGAATCCCATCATCACAGAGTCGGAGTCCCTGGAAAAAGGTCCGGCTGGAATGATGGGGAGCAACGGCTGCCTCGCCAAAAAACACCCGGCGACACAGAGCAGCTTCAGTAACATCGCCAGCCTCTTCCAGCCACTGTCTTCTCCTCCTCAGCATCCAGGCCACTACCAGCCTCAGCCAGCCTGGTCCGCACAGGAGAAGAGAGGCTCCGGTCAGGGAGCTCTGGAAACCCGAGAGGGGTCTTACATGTTGGGTCACATGCAGATTCCCCCCTACCAGGCTCCGGCCAGCACCCCTCTGTCCTCCATGGGCGGCAGGCAGAATCTACAGTGGCCACCAGATCCCCTGTTAACCTACCAGCAACAAAGAGTCGCCAAGCCCTACATGATGGACAATTTGTCAGAAGAGGAGCGACCCTCCTGCCAACAGAACATGCCACATCTCATGCAGAAACAGAGGTGGTGTACCGTGACAAAAAAATGTCCTATTCACATTTTAAATCAAGATAGAAACAGTAATGCACTAGCTTCTCAGATATGTATAGTATACATGCAGCATAACTCTAACACTGTGTGAATGAAAGTAAAGCAAATACATTTTTAGGAAAGTCTGAACAAGAAAATTCATTTTTAGTCAAAATGATTTATTACATTTATAAATGTTTATCCATTCTGCCAATGAACTAACTTTTATTGTGTGTGTGTGTGTGTTTGCAGGTCCATTGACAACTTTGTTCAAGCCTACAGAGACATGAGTCCAGCCAGAGTCGGCATGGCCAACAGCATCAAGCGCTCCTTCACTCAGATGGCTCTGGTGAGTCTCCTCTCTCTCTCTCTTCACACATACAATATTTACCATTAAAAAAACATTAAAACAGGATCCCCACCTTTCACTACAATTTGAAAATAGAGCAAATTATCCACAGTAATTGTCCTGTATTCATAGATTTGAGACTAGAATTGTCTTTAAATTTACCTTTTCTTGTGTTATTCTGTCTCATAATTAGTCTCTACACCAATTCACATACATACATTTCCCATTAGTCATTAATAAATGTTTCATGTGTGATTGAAACCTTGAATCTTGATAAATCTTATGGGGAAAAACACATTCACAATCACTACTTTATAATCCAAGAGAATATTTTATAGAATATGATTTTTTAAAAATGCTTGAAGGCTTGAATTGATTTTTTAATTTTAGTACATGTGCATATGTAAAAAATGTGTATCAGCTGCACAAAAACTGAAAAATTGATAATGCATCTTATTTCCATTTTTTGTAAACTGTGGGTCCCATTAGGGAAAGTCCAGCTAAAATAAATGTTTTATAGGTTGTTTTTTTTACAGCTCTCAGTAAAAAACTGACCCTGATCAGTATGCAAGGGTTAAAATAAGCAGCTTATTAATGTAAAACAATGGAAGAACTGCTGCAGACTTAATACTGACCACCAGACGGGGAATGAAATTAAGTACAGTATAAAAATGTGCACGTGATGTTAAACTTTCCCAACATTGAACAAATCTTGGTCGTTTCAATCATAAAGCCATAATAATACAGACTTAACTTTAATGAAGCAGCACTTTAAAGGCGTTTCTTGTGAAGTAAATGTTGAATTGTGTTTATCAGGGTGAAACTAAGCAGCCAGAAATCATGTGGAAGAAGATGAGGGGTGACAGTTGTGCCGCCATGGATCGTTCCCTCAGCACAGGATCACTGACAGGTATGAGCTCACCGTTGATTTGAATATCATCTCTCTCACTAGATGAACGTAGAAGTAACCGTGTCGCTCTCTCCTCTCTCAGAGACAGGGATGGGCAGGATGATGCCAGGCAGCATGCCTCTATGTCTCAGCTCTCTGCATCAACACAGGAAGTCTCAGTATCCAGGAAACGGGTTAGAGGAGAAAACCTTTTCCCATAAGAGCTGCAACTACTCAGATTATAGCATGATGCCTTACAACAAGACCGGGGGTGAGCTGACCTGACTTTAATCTTTACATTTCAGTGTTTAATGGCCTAGAAACTCAACTAACATCACTGTAGCACCAGAACTGTGCAATATTCTGATTTGTTTACTAAAAACACTGCAAAAAAATCTCCTTATCAAGTCATAAAATTTCTGTCTCTACACCGATTCACATTCATAAATTCCCCATCAGTCATTAATAATTGTTTGATTAATCCTTCATGAAGCTGTCAGAGAGAAAACACTACACTATTATATTTATCTATGGGAAAAAAAATACATTCACAATCACTATTTTATGATTCAGGAGAACATTTTATAGAATATGATGAATACAACATGTTTGAATTGTAAATTTGCATATATAAAAATGAGTATCAGCTGCACAAAAATTAAAAAAAAGATGCAATTTATTCCCATGTTTGTAAACTGTGGGTCACATTTAGGTACAAGTCCAGCTAAAAGGGTTAAAAGAAGTTACAGACAGAAACAACAGACAGATTGTTACCTGTGTATGTTGTTTTTACTGACTCTCGTTCCCTTCGTGTGGTTTTCCAGGTATAGCGAGTCGTCTGCTTGGCCCTTCATTCGAGCGTTCCTGTCTGCCGGAGTTGACCCGTTACGACTGCGAGGTCAACGTGCCGCTGCAGGGAAACCTGCACCTCCTCCAGGGCTGTGACCTGCTGAGAGCCCTGGACCAGGCCTCCTAGAGCCCCACATTCAAACCACACTACAGACCCGGACTTTATCCCAGCCCTAAACCTCAACCAACAAGCCAAGACCTTTTAGGGCCTTTATCCTTTACTCTGTACCTCTGGGCTTTCAGGAAGTCTTGAGGCTAAGCTACCTATAGGGAATGGTATTAAAAAACCATGTCCTGCCTTATTTAGCCACCCCCGTTCTGCAGCTAAACAAGCTGAAATATCAGGGTAAAGCCACTTGTACCCCTTTTTTTCCCCCCTGAGCTGCATAGTTACCCCTTCACTATCAGCTCTGTGTTCAGAACATGGCTTTGGTTTAAAATGGGTGTTAGTGGCACGGGATTCAAAACACACAACCTGCCTTAAAGCTCAGCTCTGCCCCAAACAACTACAGCCATACTCCCACCTGCCCCGCTCCGTTCCCAGCGTGGTGGGAATCTATGGCCGAGCGAGCGGCATAGAGGTGCAGGATCTAAACTCTTATCCAGATATATGGACTCTATGCAGCTCAGTTCTCAGCCCTGCCTCCTCCTTCCTTATCGGCTAACTCGTGTAGCTCAGAGGTGAGGATATTATACTACCTACACACTAACAGAGACACTGTTCTTTCACTTTAGTGTAACTGACCAGCAATTAGACCCAGCCCTCTCTCCTCTCTAATGCCAGTTCACTTCAAACTCCAAGCTTTCAGGTTTAGAGTTGGGTATCAAGCTTTCTGATTCTGTGGCCAAATGTTCTCTTTTTATAACCTTTTTTTGGCTTGTGGTTCTTTAACATTAAGCAGTGCGAATGTACCCTGCTCGTTGGTTTTATTGTTCTGTGAGTTTGAGTAATATTTTAGTTTTTCCATCTGAACCTCTCAGATAGTTTATTTGGATTGTTTTTAAAGCCACAAGAGATAAAACTACTCAGTTATTATCAGTAGAAAAGTTCACTTAAAACACTTAAAATGTAATATTTCAATACTTAATTCAACTTGTGCATGACAAGATAGAGACATTTTCACCAAATCATACTGTTTATGACAAGTTACAACACATTTGGGGCTCATTTAAAGCTCAAATTGTATTAGAAGAAACAGTAACAAGGATCTGATGAGAGCTAGAATCAATAAGCAGAGTCATAATAGGTAAAAATGTGAGCGATACCCAACAACACAGACACTTAACCAATCTCTCTCTCTTCACTATAACATCATTTGTTGTGTTTAAAATAACCAGTTAGTGGCGTTTTTGTTCATTCAGGAGGAGTCCGCCTCTTCACAGAGACGAGTTCACACAGTAGCATTAGAACGGTCTGGGTCAAACTTAATGACATATGCATTATATTGTTATTTTAGATAATAAGTCTATCTCCTATTTGTTGTTTTTTTTAATGGAAACATTTTAACTTTTATCCAGTCTCTCCACGTTATTTAATCCAAAATCGACGGGACACTTTACCATATCAATACCGCCTCGTTTCTTCTTCCTCGTTTATTTTTTTAAATGTTATTATGTTCTTTACCTACCAGTTTTCTTCTATGTTTGTGTCTCACACAGACACACTAATAAACATATATTGCAATACATGTACTCTACTGTAAGTTTGATAATAAGTTTTGATTTTTATTCCCCTTCTTCTTCTTTCTCTCTATAAAACCTGTCTTTGATTTATCTATACGTGGTTCTCTCACACTCTTGTGACTACAGGGTTTTTCTCTTATTGTGCTATTATTTCGTTAGATTGTAAGCATCAAAACTAGCTTAATTTACTAAACTGATAGCTTGTACAAGGAATCTGACTTCTATACACACGCTGTATAGGTTCACAATTAAATACACTTCATGTAAAACAGTTAACCTGAAGAAAACAGTGGTGTGCACAGATTTGTTTTTTTTTAAAAAGGCTCCGCTTCTTCACTCAATTTGAGTTTTAAGGTTTCATTTTTACCCTAAAGTCAAATTAAAGAGTCATAACAGTGTGATTGCATGTCTCCGCTATTTCACTACAGACACATTATTCCATTTTGACCATTTTTTAAAATAAATCCTGTACAGTTTTAGATACTTTGAACAATTTTACCCAAGTTTCTAGGCAGCCACTGCCAATGAAAACAATGTAGCAGACTCTCTAAAACTTACTTGACTTGTGTGTAATCAAAAGTTACATGATTGAAAAAACAGTATAACTCTGCACAGCTGTAGATTAAAAATCTCAAACGCTAACACCAGAGAAGCACCTACCCATCAAGAAGTGGCCTACCTCCATAATATACAATGAATCAAAACCTTTTTTCTCTACTCTTCGTCTGCAGTATGTTGGATCTCGAGCGTGCCAGTTCATTTTCACATCAAATAGACATAAAATGGAGACGGATATCTGTCTAATTGGTGGATTGCAATCAAATTTCTGACATGTTTTTTGCAGAAAAAGTTAGCTGTAATGTGAAGCATGTGAGATTTGTAGTAACTGGGCTACAACTCGCAGAGCCACTGGTTTGCTAAACGGAGGATAAAAAGGGGGGTGATGTGATTTTTTTTTTTTAGCCAATCATAGAGACACTTAGGCCATAAGGGGCACTGGGAGGGGTCAGAAGGGCAATCGGGCCAATTATGGCGTCATTGAGGGGTACTTGGGCCAAAAAAAGACGTCACTTAAGCAGCTTAAGTGACCTCAAGTGCCCTTTTGGTGTGATATTAGGGCCAAAAAAGTCAGCTTTAAAAGTGTCCCATTAAGAAAAAAAAGGCCACTTATGCTCTTAAGATGAAGACGGTCACTTCCTGTGCACACCACTGCCAAAACTAGACTGTCAACTCTCGTAAATACTAATGTAGACTATATGTACATAGCAGCAGCAGTATAGCCTCCTGTAAAGTGACTTCTTTATGATTAGGACAAGGCCAGTTTTTTCTTACAATTCACAACACAGAGCGGCCGCCACTATCATAAAAAAAAGCTTTGACACAGAATATCATTAGTCATATTAAATAAAAAAGGTCAGATTTTTTATTTTTATTTTTTAATTTCCAGACTAGAAACTGTAAATTTCACTCTAATTATGTCAGTAATTTTCGGTTCAATGGAAACACATTCTCACTATTTTTCTCTTCTCTCCTTTTCTGTACTTTTTTCTTTAATCTCACTCTATTTTTATTTTTTTTTTGAGGTAATTGTCTTTGTGTGGTGACCACTTTTGAGTATATAGAGCTTTGTACACATATACGTTACGTATTTAAAAAGACAGAACTAATGTTGAAGATAGTGTTTTTAGTGTTTATGTGTTCTGGTACTTTTGTCCTTATCTACCCCTGTAGATGCAGATGGATCAGATCCTTCGCAGTGCTGTTTCCTCTCGTGCTGTTTCTGTGTTTGTGGCATTTTTTTTTTTTTTGGTTCCTTTTTTTTTTCCCTGCAGAGTTTTATCCTTTTAAAAAAATATATCTATTGAATCTGTTGGCTGGCCAGTATTGTTTTATGTTCTTGCTTTAAGAAGATACAAACAAAACAAACAAAAAAAAATTAACAAGACAAAAAAAAAAAAACGTTTGGATGAAAAGATGTTTATCAGTTTTTTAAGTTTCACTTTTCAGATATGTAGCATTTTGAACATTGTAAAAGGAGGTGAAGTTGCCATAGAATTAATCACATTGTTTTCCAGTTGCATATATAAAAGCAATGGTGCTTCATAGACCATGTATGTCATTTTAAGAACTTTTATTACATCTCTTGGATCCACTAACACTGTATTTTGATGTTATCTGCTTTATGTTATTATGCTGACATTTTCTTTAAAGTTCATTTTAATCCGTATAATGTGCCTTATCATGACTTCATGGGTGTCTTAATACATGAGAAGTTCTACCCTTCAAGTGCACAGTTTGTTCCCTGCAACCTGTAGATGACTTCCTTCAACTGTGGGAGACTTTTACTGAATTAAATCCCAACGTGGCATCGTACGTTTTCTAGTTGCTAGTTAACAGATAGCTAGCAGAGCCATAAAGTAATGTGAAATCATAAAAGCTTTGCCAATGTAGTAATTATAGGTTTGTTTTTTTCAAATCCAATTATCCAAAAAACTGAGATACAATGTCACAGTTGGGATGATATTTAAATTAAGTCTTCCTCCTTCATAGCCTCCTCCGATACATTAATTTAGATCCAAATAGAAGTACAGTTTAGGGAAGGAATACGCAGTAAAACCCTGTTAGATTCGACTAGATTCCCATTAGATTCCCCTGGTGACGACGAGTCAAATCGGGAGGATTTTAAGGCTTTTAAAAAAGGAAACGGATTCCCCTCAGCTCATCCAACCACCTGACAGTGTGTTTGTTGATGAAGCTGCTTGGGTTTGTAGGGTTTTTTAAGGTTTAGCTAAAACAAAAAAAAGGCATTCATTTACTGTCACTCTGCATGTGAAATTCAATTTGCCTGTTTTTGAGCAACACTGGATCAAAAACAGCTCCAAAGATTCAATTTAAACAAAGAGCAGATGACTTTAACTGTTTGATTTGACCATTGTAAACTAACGTTGAAGCCCAGAGTGAAAATCTCACGCTTATGTCGACATGTAGCAACAATTAAAAAGGTCCGATCTCCATCTTTTTTTTTTAGAGTTACACCATTATTTAGATGCTTAGAAAGGTTTTAAACAAGTCTGTAGTTTCACTTAATTGTTTGAAGTGCAGCAGAGTTATAATAAGAAACGTGAAAATCTATGAAGAAGAAACTCGGGTTGTAAAAAGACAATTTTCAATCTAATTACGCCTCCTGGTGCTTAATAGGATTGGGGGGGGGGGGGTGAGAGTGGAGGAAAAACAGCCCGATTTGAAGGGAAAAGTGATGTTGAGTTAAGTGACACGTGAAGAGAGATACATCCTGCTCAGCCTGCCCACTGACGCATATCTCTCCACTCCTCCGCAGATCTGTGCCTCCTCTCACTTCTCCTCCTCCTTTCACTTCACAAAAGATTGACAAAAAAGAAAAACCCCCGTGTATTGTTCTTCTCTCCTGATGACACTCAAACTGAAAGTTCCTAATAATTCAATGTAAAAGTAGTTATTCCTATTTCTTAGATTAAGAGTAGTTAAAGAAAAACAAAATAAACCCAAAAAACTAAAATATTATTACCAAATTTGTTTACATTGGGTTTCCAGAAAAGCACTTTAACGATTGTAAATTATTTTTCCTGATATATTTATTATGTAAAATAGAATAAAATCCCTGAAAAAGGCCAGAAATACACTTATTATTATCACAGACCAAAAATATAAAAAAGAGGCTTTTTTTTTTTTTATATTGTATTTTAATAAATGTCCTGAAACACGCTCATGAAAGAAGAAGAAGCTTCTCAGATTATGAGATTAAAGCTACTATAAAATTGTGTTTATGTACGTGGAAAGAGTTGGCTGGATGGAAGTCGATTTTTTAAAGAAAATTAAAAAAAAAAAATCTAGGAGGAGAAGTCCCGCCTCGTGTTTTTTAAGCTAGCAAATGTTCCACTAGCTTCAGCTGGACAATGTCTAAAAATTTAACAACCACAAGAACAGTTGTCAGATGTTCAGAAAGACAGAATGAAGATATAAATGTCTGAAAAAATCTACGTGAAGCTAGTGGAGCAGATGCTACCTCCCTCAAAAAATTGTCGGGACTTCAGCTCTCCTTTTTTTTTTTTTTTTTTTTTTATCAATAGAAAGCTTATCACCAGTCGTAGAGCTTAACATACTGTGCTGCTTGAAGGGTTTCATCCCAAAAATGAATGCGACATTAAAAAAAAAAAAAAAAAAAATGCTTCAGGAGTTAATCCACTCATTCGTTGCACTTCCTCTTTTAAAGACAGTATCAGCATTTTTTGTCTCGTGTCTCAACAGGGTTTATGTTTTTATTTTCCTTTATGGGATCCATGTTCAGCTACTTGTACTCTGTTTTTTGTCGGATGTCATAACGTACAGTTATATTTGCTGATTCCGCATTTTATATGCTAAAAAAAAAAAAAAAAATTCATATTGATCTTATTATTATCATATTGTTATCATTGTTATTACTATATGGGGAATTTAACCCAATAAGAATTTTGTGTTTCTGCACTGATATCTTACTATTAAAGCATACTGATCTTACCCTCCCTCATTGGCTCCATGTGTGGTTTATTGTAGCTCACTGTACGATGGTTTATGCTCTGATTTAAAGATCTTTAGCGATGGTTAACCTTTGCATACTGTTCATAGTCTACACCCTCATAAAAATGTCTATACCAAATTTTAAACCACAGATGTGTTTAGAAATCATCAATAGTCAATCTGACTGATCAATAAATGTGATTAAACCTTGATTAATGTTTCAGAGAGCAGAGAGAGTGTATTGTTTAGCTTTTACACCACTAAACAGCTCCTATCACACAATATCATGTCCTATTTTACCTAAGATATGAAAATATAACATAGCAATAATGATTAAAATGTCTCTTTTTGGTAATTGTGGGTCTCTTTAGTCACTCCATCTCTTAGTTACCATGGTAACTAGATGGCAGCTGTCACTCAAACTAACTGTAGGTTGTTTTTAGTCATTTTTGCATCTCTTTTTGGTAGTTTTTAGGTTTCTTTAGTCAATTTAAGTCTCGTATTAGTCATTTTTATGTCTCTTTTTGGTGGTTAAATCTTACTTTATGTAAAGTGAAAATGAGCAGAACTTTATGGAGCTGTGGGGTTTATTGTATAACCATTAGAGCCATCAGTCTTCACTGCTACATCATAAAAATAAATCCTCATAACTACTATCTTATTAAATCTATTAACTATTCATTTCACTAAAACACATGTCAATAGATACGGGTCATATTAGACCCAGAACAGACTCAATGGACAAACATTTGTAGCACTCATTTTAAAATATTCTCATTTTTTGTGCATTTTTGGCCACTTTAGAAAAAGTCATCAAATTCCAGAGTAAAAGAATAGCTGTCAAAAGTCAAAACGGGTCAAATCCTTACCCAAACAGTATGTAAGGGGTTTACAATGTGACAAATGCAGATGAAAAGCTGCATTAACAAGTCAACATTAAGTCCAGCCATTTCACTGAGGCCTGATCCATTTAAGGTGGTATGGCAGAATGGGTGTCTTAATACATGAGAAGTTCTACCCTTCAAGTGCACAGTTTGTTCCCTGCAACCTGTAGATGACTTCCTTCAACTGTGGGAGACTTTTACTGAATTAAATCCCAACATGGCATCGTACGTTTCACTGAGGCCTGATCCATTTAAGTTGGTATGGCAGAATGGGCCAGAAACAATGCTCGTCTTTCTAGTATCAGAGGCTTTATGGGGCTTCGTGAGGAGTCTTAGATGAAGAACTGTCTTATACATTGTGGAAAACTCCTGGGTCTGATGGTAATTTTAATTCCCAACATCTCACCTTTGTGGATTCGGGTCATATCTCAGACTGGTGTCTATAGTCTCAATCGATGGCTCTCCTGGAAAAGCTTCAGTCACCTCAGTAATTCAGGAAAGTTTGATGATTACGTTAATATTTTTTTTTATATGATAGTTTTTTTTAAATACTACAAATTTCCATGGATGCATCATAACATACTAGCACAATGTTTCTACATAGGACACAGAAAGACTTTAGTTTTTATTATTTTCCATCAACTTCCAATCGATGTTTATGAATTTTAAATCATTTGATCATTTAGAAAAGTCTAAACGTCTTCTGTGGCACTATTATGATCTTTCTAGATGATTATGTCCATGCACTTCATAAATCATTCAAACTAATGTAAAGTAGACAAAACAATAATTTCCCTTCACTCTCAAACTGCCAGTTATTTAAACACGTTTTAATGGGAGTTTCCATGGTTCATGGAAAACATGTTTCAAAGCTTTTAACTCCTAAACCTTTGTTGTTGCACTTCACTTGATGCTTTTGTTTCAGATTGTGACGCACATCCGCTGCTCGACTTGGACAGACAGACCGACAGACAGATTGGCATAAATGAGACCAAAACTGGCACAGAAAGACAGAGATAGACTTAGTGTCTCCTACCTCACATCGGCTCTCTCAGGTATCGGTGGTTATGGACACAACTCCATGTGAGGATGACCTGTAGAAGCAAACAAAAGAACACAATCCACTTTTTTAAAAGTTTTTCCAAATCTCAGGTTGGCATACATACAAAAAACCTAAAATAACCATCACACACATACAAGCCAAATGATCAAACCTCTGAGTAACTTCTGTTAAAACTAGCCGAAACATCTGTATGCTTAAGAGTGGGAATTGGGAATATGATACTGTAAACTTTGTGGTTTGTTTTGCACACAAAAGTAAGAGAGACACTGAAGAAGGACACTGAGGATGATGGTTATGAAGATGACTGATGGCTGGATTTGTGTTTCAGGGCTCTGATGTACTGCTATACAAAAGTAATAACGTGTATATGGGTCAATGAGGTTTTTATTTGTGTCCATGTGGTTTAGTCAAATTTAAAGGGGTTAAAATGTGAAAATAAACGTATGAATAACTTACACACATTGTTTTTGTGGACCCAGCATCAAATTTCTGCTTTTAATCCATTTTGAGAGAATATATTAGAGGATTATGGCAAAAATGTCTAAGTGGTGTAACCATAAAAACTTTGTACCAAATAATTCAACTTGCTTAAAAACAGTAAATTCTCAATAAAACACCATATCAACTAGTTTGGCATGATCTTACATTATAACTTTTATATTAAATAAAGGTAATGGAATACAATTGTTCTAAAATGAAGTAATTATTAGTATAAGTCCACTTAAATACACTGTAGGTGGATAAAATATTTAATATTCATCATTCTTTTGTGGTTACACCATTTGACATTTTCAGGAGCATTCTGTCTTACTTTTGGTAAAAAATGGTGCAAATGTCATTTCAAATTACATAAAACCCACAAAAATACTAAATGTACATTTTAACAAACCTGATGCTGCTTTTAATACTTGTTGAATTGCTCATCTTGCCAACCCTTAGTTGTCACTGAACCATATACGAATTAAAGCATGCAGATTTGAGATTGTAATATCTATGATCAAAAAAAGGTACAAAACAAGCAATAAACTGGACAATATTCCGATAACTGATATGCTCATGTAAAATCTTCCATTCAACAAACACAGTTTAACAACTATCACCAAATAAATGTGCTCAATGTGCTGCTGCTGCTGCTGCTGCTGGTCATCTGAACTTCTCCTTTTAGAGACCAACCAATTACCCGAGAATCATTAGGTCAACGGGTTTACAACAGTGGCGCCACTGTAATTAACCCCACCCACCAATATCTTTGGTTTACAGCATAACACACATACAGTATCCAATGGGTGCATTCAGATACACAACAGCCAAAACAATAGAAACACAAGAAACCGCTCCAACTAAAAAGTAAATTGTTAGCCGCTACAGAATAATCGACATCTGAATGAGGACCAAAGTGGAGAGGTCATTGCTGTGATGTCTTTCATTAAGATTTCTATTTGTTCAGCACTATTTAGTTCTGGCATACTTGAACATGTGGGTATATATTTGTCCCCCCCCCCCACTCTTTTGGGCCCCCGCTGACCCATTTCAATCAATTCTGTTTAAACCGTTCCCACCAAGAAAATGATGGGAAATGACTGGTAGAGGGTTGGTGCCAACAGATCCTGACTCAGCCATTTGTCAGCCAAAAATACAAAAAAAACATACAACTTTTTTGTGTTATGTATGTGCATGTGTGTGTGTGTGTGTGTGTGTGTGTGTGTGTGTGTGTGTGTTTGTGTCTCTGTGTGTGTGTGTGTGTGTGTTTCCTTCCTCTGCAGCACGACAGGAACCCAAACTTTACGAGCACAAAAAAACATGTTCAGACAGAAAAACAGGTAAACAACAACAATAAGCACGCACACACACTCTCTCTCTCACACACACACACACACACACACACACACACATATAAACACACACATATACACACACACGTCTAGCATCCAGCGGCCTTTGTTCCAGCTGATTGAGAGCCTTTTGTCTCCTTCAGGTGGGGAGTCAGAAAACCTTGGTGGAGGTGGAAATGGGAGGAACCGGCGACTCGGGCCGACCAGTTTCCTCTTGTTTCAGGTTTTCAAGGCGAGTCTGCATCCAGTTTCTCCTGCTGAACAATTCACACTACACCAATAAACCCTTCTGACATCTCAGCTGCAACAATCACCATTTTTTTTATGTCTTGATGTGTGCCGACTTCTGAATTGCAAACATTACGAGGCAATATCACACTCCTCAGTGAATTAAATGTGTTGCATAAAGATTGGACCTCTTTATCTTTTGAACAGCTGGGCTTATTTTTAAATCTATTAACTTATTCTAATAATATGGATGATATCAGTCTATGATTAATCAACCAAACTAATGGAAATAACTTCTTTGTCCGCACACACACGCAGACACACAGACTTCTGTGTGGCCGCATGCAGGAACATTGTGTAAAACTGGCAGCAGTGTTTGACTAATGAGAGTCACTATTCAAAGACACATTGTCTCATAGACTCTATGAAATGAGTCTAATGAGTGCACCTCATTATACTGTACTTGTCCCAACAGAAGTTGTCCTTCTGCCAAATATTTGGCTCAGGTTCGGGATATCAATTATCTTTTTTAATTAGTCTTAATGCTTTATTAATCTGGTGTATATTTGCTAGTTAGCTGGCTCCAGCTTGTTAATTCCCCTGACCTAAAAAGCAGTTTGCACATGTCAGTTTTCCATCCAGATGTATGATACATTTTTACATGATATCACACAAATTGGCAAAAGAAAAATGCAAATCGATATGCATCCATTACTCTTATGCAAATATCACCATTGCAGAAGACGATTCAATGACATGTTTCCATTAAAAGAGCAGCAGTCGAAGCTCAAACGTCAGAAAAACATGTGGAAAATGTGATGTTTGTTTCATGTATTCATTTGAGGAAGGTTACACGCAGATCTGATGTTTTTAGTTCTTCGGTGGAAGCTTGAGTGTCTGTCTCCATTACACTTATATCGATAAATATGTCAATATATTTTTACCTCAACCAAGCTTAGACTACCTTCTTAAAACCATGCCTTAACCTTTGTGTCGTCCTCCCGGGTCAAATTGACCCCGTCTGTTTTGACTGTTCCTTCTTTCCTTCCTTCCTTCCTTCTTTCCTTTCCTCCCTTCCTTATTTCCTATCCTCCCGTCCTCCCTCCTTTTCTTCCTTCCTTCCATCATTCCTTCCTTCCTTTCTTACTTCCTTCCATCTTTCCTTCCTTCCTTCCTTGACTCGAGGACAACAGGAGGGTTAAAAACACTGCAATTGTAAAAAATAAATTGTTAAACACTTTCAATAAAAGAAATTGCTTGAAAATTGCATCCCTAATTCAGCTGCCACAGTGACATACATGGTTAAAGTTTGATCCAGGATGATGTGAGTTTGATGTCGTCTTTCTAGTCAGTCTGTCACAATTCTGCCCCGCTCAGTTTACCCATCAACTGTAAGTGCTGTTAGTGGAAGTGTCAAGGAGCAGCAACATCTCAGCTACTACAGTAGACTATGTAAGCTTATTTCTGAACCATGCTACTCATAAAACACCCGCTGTGTGACTACTGAGAAATACCATCCAGCCAGCTGAGGACAGAAACTTTTAAAAAACAAACAAAGTGTCACGCTGTGAACTGACCAATCACTTCTCGATGCAACACTCCTGTCTGTCCTCTGGGATCTCTGCATGTCTCGAGACATTTGACCAATACACTGATCCGGGGGACAGTTTGTTTATGCACTGGTCCAATCCCAAGACGGTAAAATGCTCCAACTGGGACTCACTCCCCCGACGCAGTCTCATTATAAACAAACATCCAATTTCCCATGTTAGAATCCGAGACTCTTCATGTCTAGATTTGAACATATGACAGATAGAAAGAGATATTTTTTTATATTCTTAGTATACAGTATTTTTATCTGATTGGTATGACGGCCGTATGGCGTCATGGGTGTAGGTGGCAGTCAGAAATTTCTTGCCTCAGTATTAAATATTTCTCTCAGAGATGCTAAAAGTAGATAAGAACTATTTTTCCAACCATCCATCCAACACAGGAAGATATACACATGATCCCCAGAAGAAAAACCCTAAATTATTTTGGTGACCCTCTGGCCTTTCTTGTAGCGCTACAACAAGCCAAATTTCCACTGGCACACATGAAATGTCAATGAAATTTACTGAGCACATTTATGCTACCCAAAGGATGACGATTTTTTTTATTTTGGATGCTCCCAATTACGCAGTGAAAATGGAAAGAATTCTAATACTCTATAAATAGAGAGAGCAAGTCCTGCCAAGAAAAAACACTCAAAAGGTTGTAATGTCAATCGCCCAAAAATGACCAAAAGTGACAGATACCATTTAACAGCTGTAATAATTATGACCCAGAGCAGTGGTGCAGTTCAGATTATGTATATATAAAGATGGCGGGTTGGGTGGATGGTTTAACCCAAACTTGTAAACAGCAAACGTGGATTCAGGAGCCACAAGAGACCGCTGTTTGTTTCCTGATTTTCTAACCACTAGTTGAGACAGTTTGTTAAGAAATGTAACTATGATTGTTTATTATTGTAGCCATGACGAAGAAGGTGGCCTAATTTTAAATTGAAACTTAAGCCCACACCACATTTCTCCAACCTTAAAGTTGCAATACATGATATTCAGCCACTAGATGTCGCACTTTAGCACCAATATCTCAGACCAAAACAATGACGTTTCCGCCATCTTGGTAACGGAAGTGGAGGACACAATGGGACACGCACTTGGGTGGCAACCAAAACAAATAACACAGAAGCTCAGACAACAACACACATAAATAGGCAGTGTGCTTTTTAAGTAGGTATTAGCAGTTTTTTTTCTCTTTTGTACATTAACAAAAGTGATTTTTCAACCCTAACCATGATCTTTCCTTAAATTTAACCAAGTGTTTTTTGTGCTTAAACCTAACAAAACCATAACCACAGTGTTGTCACATCATATAAACATAATTATTTTTACACTGATTTGTAAGCACAGACAAATGATGATGTGCTGCCGATTACTGCGACTAAAAGGTGCCATATTATAACACTGTGTGTCCTTCTGGAGTCACATGTTCAACAACGTATTTGGTGGTTTCATTTGAAGAATTTTTTGATATCAGTGAGAAAAGACTGAATATTAAAACATGTCTCTATATGACACAACTCAATAGCACAGCATCACAACCAACAGCCTCTAAAAATGACCATAAAGTTGAATGAACACCTCTTCATGAAGGCAGGACATGCTACAGGACTTTCATATCAGACTGTATTCATTCCTACAAGATGAAAAGAAAAGAACCAAGCAGCACAGCAACAGATGTTCAACAAGGCTAAAGTCTGGCTCCCCTTCCTCGTTTTCCTCTTCACAAAGACGCTCAAGTTCTAAATCTTTAGGAAGGAGAACATGGTAATGATGAAAAAGTGGAGGGAAACTATTTTTTAAAAATAACTTTTATGTCTACCAGCATTGTTTTTAAATATCACAACTGAGCTTTTAGAGACTTCACATTCAAATAATTGTGAAAACCACATCAGCAACCTCACTATAAGTCGTCCTAATTTATCTAATTATGCTTCTGAAAATATCTCAATTCACCTGGCTGACCTCTTGCACCTCATTCAGCAATGTTATGTCTCTGGTAGTACTTTCATACCATCATCAATCAGACTGCACAACACCACAGCTCCCAGTACCTCCCACTCACATTATAAAAATACTGATGCTGTCCTTACAATGTAAATCCCAGGAACATTGCACACCTATAATTTTATAATCTCAAGAGCTTCTGCATATTGCACCTTTATATATTGCAGATTTATTTACTGTATAATGTATTTGATTAGATTTTTAGTATCACTTTCACCCTTAAGCTGCTCATTTTTTTCCACTGTACTGCTGCTGTGTCAATTTTAATTTCTCCTATTGGGGTTTAATAAAGATACATCTCATCTCTCATCTCAGGAATAAAATCAAGGGAATAAAGTAACTAAGACACAATCCTACTGACAATTAGACAAGCAACAAAACAGAGTGCGCAAACTACAAAGATGCTGATAAGCACACTGACATTTAATCCAAAAGTGGACATATTATGCATATTTCAAGCTCTATATTTGTATTCTGGGGCTCCACTGGAATATCTTTGCTTGATTTCCAGTTTAAAACTCCTCATTTATCTTATATTGGCCCTTTATGCAGCCCCTCAGTTCAGCCTCTGTCTGAAACAAGCCGTTTTAGATCCTGCACACATGAACCTATACAACATCAATGGTACTTTGGTGTGAATAAATGCAGAACTCTTGTCAACAGTAAATAATCTAAAATGTTCGTAGCTGCTCGTCTTCATCCAAATCTAGACAGTGAACAGTAAAAATTAAAACCAATGTCTCCAAATAATACCTGTTACACATTTACAATCATGCATGTTCCACTTTTTGGTTGTTTCTCCCAGCGAGGAAACTAAATCACACAAACACCACCAGGCGTTTCTGAACAATTCAACAAAATCTGAGATGTGGGCGGCATCAGAAACCAGGCTACTCTGACCCTGCCGCTATTGAACAACACAATGGTATCTTACATCATGTAATTATTGACAAGCTGATTGTCTCGTGTCTGTTTTTCAGTGGGAATTCACTCAGAAATACAATGCTTGGCCAAATCGAGCCACTCCAGCCCAGAACTGTGTTTTTCAGCAATTGTTCTGAACTGGGAGGCACAAAGACAAAGAGCTTATGCAATCATTATTCAATCGTCCTCCCTGTTTCTTGACCCCTTTTGAGCCCAGTTTGGCTTAATCAGGAAAGAGAGAGACAAAAATAAGCCTTTCGGAGGAACGAGGTGGAGAGAAAGGTCAGCGATTTGTCCCTATTAATAAATAGAAAGACACTTGGACATCCTTCACAGAGCGCAAATATAATACAAATGATTAACAAATAATGTAATTACTGGTCAGGATGTACAGCCACGGAGGGAAAAAGTTTATTTTTTCTGTTCCTGCTCCTCAGTTATGCAAGTGCTGAAGAAGCGTGGGACAGTAATTGTCTCAGTAGGGGTTTGCAGACTATACAAACATGACTTTACAATATAACACACACTCATATCACTTTTCTATTGTACTAGCAATCTGTATAACTTCTACATAGCCCTTGCATCCTGTAAAAAGGGTTTAGAAATAAAAGATGTATAAAATCCTGAGTATATCAGTTAGGCTTTGAGGCTCATAACAGAGAACAGTATCACCAAATTATTTTAAGTAGATGAAATAACCACTTTTTCAGTTTTTTAGTGTGTTTAATCCTCTTTTTGGGTTTTTTTTTTTTTGTATTTTTTAAATTTCTATTTTATCATTATTTCTGATTTATCTAAAAATGTTTGAATTTGACTCTTGCCATTTCTTTCTACTCCTTAATTCAGCAGTGAGTTGTTGTTGGCCTTTTTCATTTACTTGTAAAGCCCTTTAAACTGTTATTTATATGCACAGCAAGATGCATTTGGAATATATTATGACTGATTGATCCCATTTCATTACCGATAAGCTGACATCCCCAAAGTCCCCAAATAAGGCAGTTTGAATGCTGTTTGTTCTCATTTCGTGTACTTGTGTTTATTATGGATAAATAAATATGCTTGACAGGTCGTTACTCAAATTCTTTAGTACTCCAGTATAAAAATGTAGGGAATAAAAAAAAAAGTGCAAAACTAAATATGTGAATATGAGCAGAGTGAACGGGGAGCAAATCTGATCAAATTGCAAGTATTAACACCCTAAGGACATCAGCAGCAAGACTAGAGCTGCAATGATTCAATGATTAATTGATCGACAGAAAATGAATCAGCAACTATTCTGATTAAACATTTTATGGTTGCAGCTTCATTAAAATAGACAGAAAATTAAATATGGAAGCTATTTTCACATTTTCACTCATCTTTATCGTCCATTTTCAGGCAAAAAAGGCAAACATTTGCTGGTTCCAGCATCTGTAGAAACAGATTTCTGGAGGTTTCTGGCATAACTTCATCTACTTCCAAAAGGTGCACGGAGAAGTCTGATGAAAGTCAAAGCTTTATTTTATTAATAATAAATACTTTTAAGCTTTTTTTATACTACAAGTGTTACTAGAGCTTTGCCTTTCTTCAGATCTGGTTCCAACATCTCAAATATGAGGATTTAATATTTTTTCTTTCTCATTCATGATAATAACATGAATATCTTTGGGTTTTGGACTGCTGGTGGAATAAAATCTGAAAACATCTCTGTGGGCTGTGAGAAATTATAATGATTGCACTCTTTTTATTTGACATTTTATACCAGACCACAATCTTTTTTTCTTTTAAATAATCAAGAACATGATCAGCAGGTTAAATCAATAATGACAGTCATCTTGATGCCGTGTTAAAGGTGTTTTTTTGATGCTGTGTTTTTGGAGAATTACCAATGACTGATTAAAATAGTTATTATCTGACTCTGCAGGTTTAATTTTAACAGTATGTCTGTTAAATACGACTAAATGTCCTTTATTATTCTATTAAAGTCAATGTTTCATCTTATTTTTCACAACCATTGACTAATAGTGTCTTAAATCTCCTGATCTACACATTATTTGAGAGTGATCAATGAGGAAGAATGTGATGGTTTCTATGGCAATAACCTGGACTTTCTCACTTTTCTATCTTATATTCAGATGTGCTGAAAGTAAAAAACAACAGAAATCATCCTGTTGTCGTTTCCTCTTCTCTCTCTGTACCAGGCTGACGTTTGAGCAGATTAACCCCGACAGGCTCTCTTCACACCAGGCGAGCTGGATTTTCTGATCTCTGACGACCCTTTTGACCTGGTGTCTGTCTGCCTTTTTTAACCTCTCCGTGACTTTGAGAGCACTTCCTGTGTGGTGGAACACACACAGGCAGATGGCAGAAAAGCCGTTATGTGTGTGTGTGTGTGTGTGTGTGTGTGTGTGTGTGTGTGTGTGTGTGTGTGTGTGTGTGTGTGTGTGTGTGTGTGTGTTTGTGTGTGTGTGTGTTTTTAAGTGAAAGCCACAGACAGAGCAGACTGTATAGCTTCCGCAGGGTAAACATCAGCTTTCTCATGAGAACGTTTTTTAGACCTCCTCTACGTGTCTCTCTCTCTCTGTCTGTGTGTGTGTGTGTGTGTGTGTGTGTGTGTGTGTGTGTGTGTGTGTGTGTGTGTGTGTGTGTGTGTGTGTGTGTGTGTGTGTGTGTGTGTGTTTTGACTTCTCAGCTTGGCAGCAGCTTATGTGTATTTATTAACAGTACAAAGCCTTTCTATTAAATTTCCCAATATTTGAAATATCCTCAGATGAATTTAAAGTTAATAACATGCAACACTGACTATGTAGCTCCAAAAATCCAAAAGCTTCACTGCATCTATCTGATAATTCTCGTTCCTTTGCATTTAAATTTTCATCCATCTATTAACATGTGATTCAGTTAAAGGCTGAACTACACAACAGTATGTAAAGTAGTTTTATCTCTACCAGCTTCAATATAAAAATCATATTTACACACTACTGCCTCAGTAATAATAATAATAACAATAATAATAAAATAACAATTTTTCAGAATGATTACCTGACTAATTATTGATAACAACACAAACGCAAGTGTTTTTGTGTTTTTAATGTGTACTTTTAAATGAGTGAAATGGGTTATGTAGAAAAAAAAATCAATGAAAGCTTCTGATGCTGCTAAAAGCTTTGGTTCGTTTCTCTTTTTCAGATGAGGCAACATCACCATCTAGTGGACAAACACACGAATTACAGCAGCGCTCACCTGCTGCGCCTGAGCTTGATGTCGCTCTCTGATGAATGACTTATGAAATGTCTCAATGTTTGTACTTCACCATTAGAGGCAGAAACACTTTGACAACAGTCAGTTAATGAATATTATTTATGAATCAAGTTAAGGCTTTTGGAAGGTGATTTTAGCTTTTCGCAATACCTAAACTAGTAATGATTTGTAATAATTTTAAGCCTTTTTGCTCAAAGTCAGCTGCAGAGAATAATTTAAGATAGTGTAGAAGTTCAGTTTGTTACACATTTGAGTGTTAAATGAAATGACCACGCTGAAAAATTATAACATAGGACTAGAAACATTACCTTAGATCAAGTACATTTCAACGCAGCTGTGATTAACATACAGTTAAAGCAAGAATCCAGAAATATATTCATTGGAATCAGTTAGAGGAAGTCAGGCTCAAATAGAGGAGATGATTTATTCACTATAATTGGGAGGGGATCAGATCTTTGTCAGTGGTTTAATAATGTAGAGACTATGTTGAAGATGTAGAGATAATGTTGAAGGTGTAGTGGTGCACCGTAATAAATAACATTGAGAGATATATTAAAAGATAACGTTTGAGATGGTCACAAGTGTTTAAAAAGACTATAGTGAAGGGAAATCAGAATTACCTACAGAGCTGCAATGAAAGTTGGTAATTTTTCAAGCTTGAATTCCAAAAAAGTGTCTTTAGATTTCTATTTTTGTTCAATCAAAAGTCCAAAACCCAAACAGTTTACTATAAGGAAGAAAACAATCAAATCATCACACTTCAGAGTCTCAAATGCATGATTGTTTTGCTTGAAAATTGATTAAAATGATTACGATGACGATTCATTTTCTCAGTTGAATAATCGATTAATCACTGTAGCAGTAAGTTATCTGATTGGGAATTTTATTAGATTTTTTATTGTACTCTCATGACTTGTTGTGTTGATCCTTCACTCCGACACAGTAGGTGACAGTATAGTTGGCGTTTAAACCCAATAAACACAAAGAAGAAGAATTGGCTGCAGATAATTTAAAATATGAAGACGCTATTTATTAGTGAGAGCAGCTTTGACTCACCTGTTGCAGCAAAACTGACTCTGTGTCATCCATATTTTCCTGCAGGTGTACTTCTTCCTTCTTCTGTCTTTTATGAACACTCTCTCTCTCTCTCTCTCTTCATGAAGTCAGAGTTTCAGGTTTTAATTCATGGATTCAAAAAATAAAAAATCAACCAAATACAAAATGACACATCTCCAAAAACAACTTGTTAAATCCATCCTTAACATTTCCACAGCTTCTTCCACAGGTGCTCAGGTGTGTCTCCTTAGTGACGTCACTACTCCGGATTTTTCTTCTTCTTCTTCTTGAAGGGATTTTGGCAGCAGGCCTATGGACGCTGCTAATGTGTAACTGCCCCCTGCAGGACGAAATGTAACTGATACAATCACACTTCATATTTTTTTTATATACAACCCTGAATCATGCAGGAACTATAAAACAGATTTTATGATCAGCTGGTTGTTCTCATTTTGTCCAGAGAAAGATTTAATAGAAAATGACGAGACTCCTGGGTGTGATAATCTCTCATAAAAAGTTTTACTGACTCTATTATCATTTCTACTCCCACGGACTCCTCTACCAAATATAGAAGTCTACTTTTACTAGTTGTCTTGTTAAAATAGACAAAGTATAAATATAGGCTTAAAATATATATATTAATATAACATATTTATCCATTTATCCTTTTAGTTTTTTCTGATTTTGAAGTTTAACAATTGACCCCAATCTGTGATCCACTAATCTGAACTCTGATATTTTTTGTCAGAAAATGAGTGGCATCAGATTAGAGTGAGACTATACGTGACAAGGTAAGAGTGAGTGGCCTAATAGGTGTTGTTCTCTTGAACAGGGGATTGACAGGTCAAGTCCAACTTGGGTTGTAAAGATAAAATGATGTGTATACTGTGGTTTAGCAGTGAAAAACACTTTTCTAATCACAGCTGAAGACACAGTTTTCGGACACCTTTTTCCTCTCTCCAAAAGCAGAGACCTTCAGTCTTTTAATGTTTTACTGCATTTCAACAACACATCAGAAGAACAGAGTTAAATGTGGTTAATATTTTCCTTTTTAACCCGTGTTGTGTCATTTCATCTCTGGTTTCACTGGGAAAATGTGTAACTTGCTTTTCCGACTTCTGTGATTTAGAAAAACAGGTGGTTTGTTTCTCCATGTGGATGAAATAATATACTGTGAGCAAATACTCAAAAGTTACACAGTCATCCATAAGTGTATGACTTCTTCTGTCACATAAATGGGTAAACAGGAAAAACATCCGTAAATGTGCTTTTGGGTATTTTCTTTAACACATTTCTCTCTCACTCTCTCTTTCCTGTCACCTATTGGAGCCTGGAAATAAGTGAAATATTATATGAAATTGTTCATGGGTTTCCTCTGTGATTAATAACTCAGGTGTTCTTTTTTGTTTCCATAGTAAAGTCATTTGAGTTTTCTCCCTCCGTATCTCGAGGTTTTGTTCCTTGTTTTAAATGTGGATCCATCTGCTACTGAGTTTTTCTAAATTGGACAAATACACACAAAAAATATCATTATCAAGTTTTCTGTTCTTCTTTCTTGTTTGTTTTTTTTGCCAAATCCAGACGATATGCATGAGTGTCAAGGGTGATCAGCAGAAAAGACCGATGGTGAGATGAACCAGCGCAATCTCTAAAGTGACAAGTGAATGTAGAAGAGACTGTGACGTATACAAAGAACTTATTACTAAATACAAGAAAACAGTGTGAGATCAGAGATGAACCCATTTCTTCAACATTATCACAACTAATTCAAACAATCCCAGAATACTCTTCTCAACCATAAATTGCATTTTAAATCCACATTCAACCTCAGACTTAGTAGACCAGGCCTCCACCATTAAATGTGAAGAATTTGCCTCTTTCTTCAAAAGATGAAGCTTATAATAATAGACTCAACATTTCAACCATCCAAGACTTTTTAAAATAAGGTTTTTTTTGTCTTGTAAACATAACAAAGTATCAACATTTAAATATCTTTCTCTTCGTTTTACAGAAGTTTAATATTTGACAATCTGTTTTATCTTAAAGTCTGTGCAATAACAATGTCAAACTCAGGTATATTATCATTTTATTGCTTGCGTATTTACTTATTAATAATTGTTCTTTATTCCTCTTTATTGGTACTCTTTCTTTTTTTACTATTTGCTGCTGCAATAATGTAAATTTCCCCACTGTGAGACATATAAAGGAATATCTTAACTTATCTTATCTTATCCGAGGAAACACTGAGTCCCCCCTCCAAACCACCCGTCCTCCACCAAGTAATCATGACTTGCTTTGATATAATTGTCGAGGATGCAAAACTGCGTCGAGTATGTAACCCTCCACCTGCTCCCTTGACCCTAGTCCCGCAGCACTTATTATAAACGCTCCTTAAATACAATCCTTATCATGAATTCCTTCCTAGACCATTTCCCTTTTAAGACCTCAACCTCTTACTCTTACTTAAAAAACCTAGTTTAGACTCTCTTAGACCCCTCTTTTGCTTAGTTAAAACCGCCCCATTTCAAACTTACCTTTCCTGAGAGCACATATTTAAAACACCAAAAGCTGACTATGGTTTGACCCAAGCCAGTGTCCTGGGATCTTTACCATTCTCAGTTTACTGCCACTGGGATCCCTAATCCGTCAGCATGGTATGAATGCCCACAGTTGTGCTGACGATCCAAATACTCTGTCTAATATAACTGACTGTGATATGAGCTAGTAATGATTGGATGAGCAAGAACTTCCTAAAGCTAATTAAAGATATGACTGAAATCCACTTAGTTCGCGCCAAAAATAAGAGGGAACCTGTTTTCAAGAGGGGACTGATCTCAGTTTAAATTGTTGACTGAAACCATCTTAAATCATTTGTGCAATATAGTGAAGATGAGTCGCCTTGATTATCGCAATTCTCTATGCTGGCCGACCGAAAGCAGCCATTACATTGATTTTAAAGTCTGTCTCATTTTTAAGGCACTAAATGGCTTCACCCCCTTTTATATCAGAGTCTCCATGTCCCTTAAGATCCTCCACAGCTGCTCCTTTAACTGTTCCCAGAGTCACCACAAAAAACCTTTGGGGATTCTGTTTTTAGCCAATATGCCCAAAAAATATGGAACACTGTAAATATTAAACTTACTGGCTCATTTAATAGTTTTAAACATCGACTCAAAACATACATTGTTAATACAGTGACTGTGTATTTAACACTTACAGACTGTTCAGGGTCACATTTAACCAATTTTTCACATTTGATAGCTGTAACAACACCCTATACACATTTGTTTTAGCCAGACTTTTCCTAATGTGACCCACAGTATTTAAAAATATAAATTAAAGGCATTACTTTTGTTTATTTTTGTGCAGCTGATACACATTTTTATATATGCAGATATACATTATTAATGACCGATAGGGAATTTATGAATGTGAACAGTATGTAAAGGGTTAAATCTTTTATGATTTGTATTTCTCATTAATAAGTGTGTAGCTGTGAATGTACTAGTTTAAAACAGTATCTTTCCTTTCTATGATTTTAAACTTGAGTTTTTGGTGTTTTTGGTTGTGCGGTTGAATTGTAAAGCAGCATCCTGTGCATGAAACTAACTAACTGCCATATAAATACAGTTCAGTCAAGTTTCAGTAGCTGTGCCATGCAGCTGTGCCATGCATTTGCCCAATAAGTAAACTATTAAACAACTTGTGTCTTGTAAGATTTCACAACTTTACAATGTCCAAAGGTGGTGCAATGGTTAAAGATCAGGTTGGTTTTTGGTCGAGAAGGCATATGAGTTGATTCAGTCCTCCTGACATCTCTGCAGGGAGCAGACCTTCCATCAGTTTCATATGCAGGTAACAATTTCAGGTTTCTTTTTTACCAATTTGTAGATTTAGTTTGAAGATGTTTCACTGCTATTAACATAACAAAAAAGTGTGGATGTGTTTTCAGCAGCCGTCAGCAGAGTAAGGATGAAGTTTGAGAGCATCTTGGAGGAAATCAACGGTTTTGGGCCTTTCCAATTCGCCATCATCGCCTTGCTCTGCACCCCTCGAATAGTTCTGCCCTGTCACTTCTTGCTGAATAACTTCATCGCAGCAGTGCCTCCTCACCACTGTGACATCAGCACCCTTGATGAAGGAGGACTCTTCAGAAATTCAGGAATAACTCAGGAGCAAAGATTGACCGTCAGCGTTCCCACACGAGAAAATGGGGATCCGAAATCCTGTGAGATGTTTGCAGAGCCTCAGTTTCAACTCTTATCCAACAGCTCTAACAGCAGCGACCTGCAGACTGTTCAATGTCAGAGCGGATGGGTTTATGACAACTCCACCTTCACCTCCACCGTGGCAACAGAGGTACAATCACTCTGAGTTTTCTTCCAAGTAGGACACATTATAAGTATTTAGTTAGGTAGTAGATATTCACACTACAAAAATCATGAAGCCATAAAAAGACCCAAGGACCTGTGCTCTGTTTTGTTAATGGGTTTTAAACACAAATTCATTTTTAAAGGCTTTTTAAAGCAGATTCAGATATTTTTATTACACTATTATCCCTAAATGTTAACAGATCTAGGCCAAGAAGTCATAATTAAAGGGATTTGGTATTTATAGTATGTTCTTGGCATTGGGGGGACTTTTTAAACTGTACTTTTTTAACTGTTACTATAATCATCCCATTTAATTGAATCAAAAACATATGTGAATCATCAACTTTCTCACGGTTTTCCAGATTATAAAATTCTTTCAGTTAAAAAATAAATAGTTTTATTGCATTCACACAATAAAAAATAAATAGTTTTATTGCATTCACACAATACAATACACTGGTAATCAATAACATAATTTATATTTTAATGATCTCCTTGTCTGATCTCCTCTTCCTACAGTGGGACCTGGTCTGTGACAGAAAAAGCCTGACCAAAACCACAAGCACTATCTTCTTTTTCGGAGTTATGCTGGGCGCTGTAGCTTTTGGCTTTCTCTGTGATAAGTATGTGTGTAACAACATTTTGATGATTAAGGGTAAAATCTGACAGCTTTAATGTTAGATTGTCTTAGTATTCACTCACTTAACCTTCGTGTCGTCCTCCCGGGTCAAATTTACCCGTCTGTCTTGACTGTTCCTTCTTTCCTCCCTTCCTTCCTTCCGTCCGTCCTTCCTCCCTCCCTCCTTCTCTCTTTCTTTCCTTCCTCTCTCTTTCCTCCATTCCTTCTTTCCTTCCTCCATCCCCCTTTCTTCCTTCCTTCTGTCCTTCCTTCCTCCCTCCCTCCTTCTTTCATTCCCTCCTTCCTTCCTTCCTTCCCTCTTTCCTTCCTTCCTTTCCTTCCTCCCTTCCTCCTTCTCTCTTTATTTCCTCCCCCCTACCTACCTTCCTCCCTTCCTTCTTTCCTCTGTGCTTCGTTCCTTCCTTCCTCCCTTCCTTTCTCCCTCCTACCTTCCTTCCTTCTTTCCTCCCTCCCTCCTACCT
This sequence comes from Scomber scombrus, assembly GCF_963691925.1. Taxonomy (NCBI): domain Eukaryota; kingdom Metazoa; phylum Chordata; class Actinopteri; order Scombriformes; family Scombridae; genus Scomber; species Scomber scombrus. The sequence goes on along the minus strand of NC_084981.1, from coordinate 25,489,447 downwards.
TCCTTTTCTTCCTTCCTTCCTCCCTCCTTTCCTTCCTTCTTCCTTCCTCTCTTCCTCCCTTCTCTTTTCCTTCCTTCCTCCCTCCTTTCCTTCCTTCTTCCTCCCTCCTTTCCTTCCTTCTTCCTCCGTTCCTTCCTCCTTTCCTTCCTTCTTCCTCCCTTCCTTCCTCCTTTCCTTTCCTTCTTCCTCCCTTCCTTCCTCCTTTCCTTCCTTGACTCGAGGACAACAGGAGGGTTAAACATGAGATCATTCAAATGTTATTCATCATATCAGTAGATTTTATCAGTACCTATATATATATATTTTAAAGGACATTTACTTCATAAAAACTTCATCCTGAATTTAGCACTCGTTCTTCTTTTTTCCAGGTATGGGAGGAAAAAAACTCTCTTGGCCTCGTATATCATGTCGATGTTTTTTGGCTTCTCCAGCGCTTTTGCAAACCACTACCCCCTCTTTGCAGTGCTGAGATTTCTCACTGGATTCGGGCTGACAGGAATCACCATCAACTCAATAGTTCTCAGTGAGTAGATCCACAGTCCTCTGTGTCCTTCTCTGCAAAAATATCAAGTCGATATCTTACAATGTTACAGTCTTTTTAGTGGCAAAGTTCCTTTTTTTTGGTTACTAAACGGGGAAACACAAAGAAGGAATTTGATGCTAAAAACCATACACTGTATATAAGAAATGGACGTAACATCCGTGACGTCACCCATTGGTTTATGGACTGCTGCTCGGAAGCCAATAGTATCGGATCTGAGCAGCGCCATCTTGAAAATGTCAGGTGCATGCCGGGAAAAATAAAAACACGGATTCTACTTATATGGGCATCAGGAGGAGCATGAGGCACCCTCCTGAACCTGTGAACCAATCAACTTGTCAATCACGACGTAGCCACGCCCTAATGCATACCCTGCTTTATCGTCAAATATAAAATCAGGGAGGCCAAAATTTCACAAATGAACATCATACTGCATTGAAGAAGGCTACACTAGCGATTGAGACCATAAACACATTTTGAAAACGTTTACTGAGGTTAGAAATCAAGTGAGAAGCTGGTGAATTCTCCATTGACTTGTATAGAGACTGAAGTTCATTTGACACCAAAACGGTCGCCCCCTGGTGGCCTTTTGATAGAATGCAGTTTTAAGTTACTTCCTCGTTGGCATCATTTCAGAGGACCGGAACTCCCCGCCTGCTAAAAACACTGTAAATGTGGTGATATGACTAACTCAATCACTGCCATTGAAAGCATGGAAAAACCTCTTTCACTGTTTATATATATATATACCTGACTGCTGGTTTAAGATACATTAGAACATTTAAACTATAACAGTGGAAGTGCACTAAACACTGAGTTGCTTCTGTTGCAGTCATATGGATCTTTTTCGATGTCACCACCAACAACATAGTTTCACACTAGTGGAGAGTACAAAAAAATCTATACCACTCTCTATATGTGTGTTAAATTCAAAGCTGGAGCACAAAGACTGGAAACAAAGGGGGGACAGCTTGCTTGGCTCAGTCAAAATGTAACAAAATCTGTTCAAATTAACTAATATTCAAGTTATATCTCTTTTGTTGAACCTTTGTGTCGTCCTCCCGGGTCAAATTGACCCCGTCTGTTTTGACTGTTCCTTCTTTCCTCCCTTCCGTCTGTCCTTCCTTCCTCCCTCCTTCTCTCTTTCTTTCCTTCCTCTCTTTTTCCTCCCTTCCTTCTTTCCTTCCTCCATCCCCCTTTCTTCCTTCCTTCCCTCCTTCCTTCCTTCCTTTCCTTCCTCCCTTCCTTCTTTCCTCTGTCCTTCTTTCTTTCCTTCCTCCCTTCCTCTTTGCCTTTCTCCCTCCCTCCCTCCTTCCCTTTTTCCACCCTCCCTCCTACCTTCCTCCCTTCCTTCTTTCCTTTCCTCGCTTCCTTCCTCCCTCCTTTCCTTCCTTTCTTCCTTCCTCCCTCCCTCCCTCCCTCCTTTCCTTCCTTCTTCCTCCCTTCCTTCCTTGACTCGAGGACAACAGGAGGGTTAAGTCATATAAAGATTGAAGTGTAAAAATGAGCATTTCATGCTTATCTGAGGGCTTGTGTGTCAGACTACTTCCTGGTGGATGAACAGTAACTTCCTGGAGTTTGTACTTGTTGTCTGGCAACTGTTGAGAGACGTTAAGCTGGGTGTTGTTTAACCAAAAACAGAATACTTATCCAGTAAAATATGTTTGTTTATGTTCGTTTTTCTTGTCTCTTTCATCTCCCTGCAGGCATTGAGTGGGTCGACGTAAGTCATAGGTCATTTATTGGCGTGATTGGCAGCCTGGCCTGGTCTGTGGGTAACATGCTGTTGGCCGGGTTTGCCTACCTAGTGAACGACTGGCGATCACTGATCATGACTGTTACAGCCCCGCTGGGGTTTGCAATATTAACCTGGTGGTGAGTTAAAGTATCTTTCCTTCCAGCTCAGGGATTTGGCTCCAAATAAAGCCTTTACAGTTTAAACCTGATCAAAATGGTCAGATATACATGTTAACTATTTTTCATTCAGTAACATTTCTCAAATATCTGCTTTGTTTTAGAATCTAATTTCTCTTGTAAGTTTTTCTATTCCATTCATTATTTTATTTAAATATAACTTTTAGGTGGATTCCTGAATCTGCTCGTTGGCTTTTAGCTAATGGTAAAATGGAAGAGGCCCAGTATTACCTGGATAGATGTGCTAAGATCAACAAGAGAAAGAATTTCAATTCATCCAAATTTAAAATAGAGGTAAGTGTCATCTTAACCCTCCTGTTGTCCTCGAGTCAAGGAAGGAAAGGAGGAAGGAAGGGAGAAGGAAGGGAGGAAGAAGGAAGGAAAGGAGGAAGGAAGGGAGGAAGAAGGAAGGAAGGATGGAAGGAAGGACGGACAGAAGGGAGGAAGAAGGAAGGAAAGGAGGGAGGGAGGAAAGAGGGAAGGACGGAAGGAAAGGAGGGAGGAAGGAAGGTAGGAGGGAGGGAGGGAGGGAAAAAAGAAGGAAGGAGGGAGGGAGGAAAGGAAGGGAGGGAGGAAGGTAGGAGGGAATGAAATAAGGACAGAAGGAAGGAAGGAATGGAAGAAGGAAGGGAGGAAGGAATGTAGGAGGGAGGGAGGAAAGAAGGATGGAGGGAGGGAGGAAAGGAAGGAAGGGAGGAAGGTAGGAAGGAAGGAAGGAAGGAAGGAAGGAAGGAAGGAAGGAAGGTAGGAAGGAAGGAAGGAAGGAAGGAAGGAAGGAAGGAAGGAAGGAAGGAAGGAAGGAAGGAAGGAAGGAAGGAAGGAAGGAAGGAAGGAAGGAACAGTCAAAACAGACATTTGACCCGGGAGGCCGACACAAAGCTTAAAGGTGAATGGCTTTGTTGTGTGTGATTTAGATTATTCTTCTGTTAGTAAAAACAAGGAACAGTCACAAAAATTGGTTCAGTCTGTTTTGCATTAGCCCATTTATCACAGTGTCTACAGGTCAATGGCTTTTTTGTACAACCACAGACTCAAACTATTTCAAATCCTTAACCTCCTGCAACCTCATATGGGGATTTTGGATTTGCTGGACCTTATACTAAACTTTGACCCTTAACCTATAATTGACCTGTTGTCCTCGTTCATACATTAATCAGTAGTGAAAAACGAGATGACAGGCATCTTGGTGAAGTCAATCAACAGCCGATCCCCAGACAAAGGTGAACCAGGTACATAGCCTTATCAAATTGTCTGATTGAAACTTGTTTATTTATGCTCAATAATGTTTGTAGTTGATATGCTAATCCAAATTTGACTAATTTTAGCAATAGCAACAATCTACGACACGCTAATCAAGACGTTAGGACTGTATTATTGTTGGTGTGAAAGTAAGGAAATAAGTAGTTTTATTAATTAATTGTGTTATACAGTTAAAAAAAAAAAAAAAAAACATTGTCCCCATATGAGGACTTTCCAAAAACGACTTATTGTTCAAAGACAATGCTTAGTTTTTGTACTTATCATGTCATACTAATACCAAATATCTAGGAGAGATTCAAAATGCAGAACAAAGAAAAAGCTCAGGTCTCAGGAGGTTAAACATTTTAAATTTAAATGACGTCAAATCCAAATACACATGTCACTTAACATTATTTCTCTTTCTTTGCACAGACTCTCGCCAACATACAAGTCCTGGAAAAGCAGGACAGAAACTACTCTTACCTTGATCTAATTAAGACCCCGAAGATGAGGCAGTTATCACTAATGATGGCGATTGTGTGGTGAGTATTGCCTCAAAATGACCTACAAAGATATACAAAGCTGTCTTTTGAATCTCTTTCAACATACATTTTAAAAGCAAGCTTAAGACCTACCTTTTTAACCCTCCTGTTGTCCTCGAGTCAAGGAAGGAAGGGAGGAACAAGAAAGGAAAGGAGGGTGGAAGGAAGGAAAGGAGGAAGGAAGGGAGGAAAGAAGGAAGGAAGGAAGGAAACAAGGGAGAAAGGAAGGGAGGAAAGGAGAGAAGGAAGGGAGGAATAAAGGAAGGTAGGCGAGAGGAAAGAAGGAAGGAAGGACGATAGGAGGGAGGGAGGGAGAAAGGAAAAGAGGAAGGGAGGAAGGAAGGAGAGAAGGACAGATGAAAGAAGGAAGGGAGGAAGGTGGGGGGAGGAAAGAAAGATAGAAGTAGAGATGGAGGAAGGACAAACAGAAGGAAGGAAGAGAAGGAAAGAAGGAGGGAGGGAGGAAGTATGGACAGAAGGAAGGAAGAAAGGGGGGTGGAGGAAGGAAAGGAGGAAGGGAGGAAAGAGAGAGGAAGGACAGAAAGAGAGAAGGAGGGAGGGATGAAGGACAGACGGAAGGAAGGAAAGGGAGGAAAGAAGGAGGGAGGGAGGAAGTATGGACAGAAGGAAGGAAGAAAGGGGGATGGAGGAAGGAAAGGAGGAAGGGAGGAAAGAGAGAGGAAGGAAAGAAAGAGAGAAGGAGGGAGGGATGAAGGACAGACGGAAGGAAGGAAGGGAGGAAAAAAGGAACAGAGGGGGTCAATTTGACCCGGGAGGACGACACAAAGGTTGCTGTTGTATTTTATTTATTCATCTGTCTTCATAACACATTTCCTCTTAGTTGTTTTCTGTAGTTGGGTATTCTGAATTTTTACATTTGAATCCTACCTCTGGTGTTTCGTCATTGCAGATTCATGAGAGTTACGATAGCTTTTCCTCAGTTCCTGTTGTTCATTTCTACTCTGCAGGTACGGAGTCGCCTCGACATATTATGGCATCAGTCTGAATATCAGCGGATTTGGTTTGAACATGTACCTCACACACTTCATCTATGCTGCCATTGAAGTTCCTGCCAAGCTGATGGTCTATTTTTTACTCAACATCATTGGTCGGAGGAAGTGCCAAGCCGGCACGCTGTTGCTGACGGGAACCTGTATCATAATAAACATCTTTGTTCCAAAAGGTTTTCACATTTTCCCAGAAATGACTTCATGTTTTTGAGCTGTACTAATTTGTCCTGTTTTACTACAGATATTACTATTTCTCAGTGTTAATGAAGGAGACAGTCTTTGTGCGGTTAACACAATTAGAAAAGTGTTTTATTTTTGTTATATCACCTTTGTGTCGTCCTCCCGGGTCAAATTAGCCTCGTCTGTTTTGACTGTTCCTTTTTTCCTCCCTTACTTCCTTCCCTATGTCCTTCCTCCCTCCCTCCTTCTCTCTTTCTTTCCTTCCTCTCTTTTTCCTCCCTTGCTTCTTTCCTTCCTCCATCCCCCTTTCTTCCTTCCTCTTTGCCGTTCTCCCTTCCTCCCTCCCTCCTTCTCTCTGTCTTTCCTCCCCCCTACCTTCCTCCCTTCTTTCTTTCCTTCCTCCCTTCCTCTTTGCCGTTCTCCCTCCCTCCTTCCTTCCTTCTTTCCTCTGTCCCTCCTACCTTCCTTCCTTCCCTCCCTCCTTCCTTCTTTCCTCCCTCCCTCCTACCCTCCTTCCTTCTTCCTCCCTTTCTTCCTCCTTTCCTTCCTTCTTCCTCCCTTCCTCCCTTCTTTCATTCCTTCTTCCTCCCTTCCTCCCTCCTTTCTTTCCAGGCTTCAGATTCACAGTCAAAACACCCAGAAAAAATAATATATTTACTTGTTTTTTGTAGATCTGTGGCATTTGCGTGCTGCTGTGGCCATTCTTGGAAAAGGCCTCTCAGAAGCTTCCGTCACGACTATCTTTCTCTACACGACTGAGCTTTATCCCACAGTTGTCAGGTCAGTTACTGTTTATATTAAAGTGTTCAATTAAACTGCTACATCACCAGGGCTTCATTTATTTATCTATAATTCTGGTGATGATTTGGTCTTTTGTGTTACTTGCCCTACTGGACTCCATTATAGATGGAGTTTGTGGGTTAAACATTATCATTACCAAAGCAAAGATTAGAATAAGAGCCATATTGTAAAAAATTGCATTTCCCTTTAATAGTACCATTTAGATTTGAATGCAATTGTTGGCATATTGTCCTGTGGTGTAGTCTTTCATCATTTCATCAGGCCAGCTCACCAATTATTGTCATTTATCATGAATATTTCCATGCTGTTCTAGTTGGACTGAATCCAGCTGTGTTAAAGATGAGCTGTATATCTGTTGCCATAAACATAATGTAGATAAAGCATCCATCTCCCTTTCTTCCTTCCTTCTGTCGTTCCTTCTTTCCTCCCTTCTTTCCTTCGGTCTGTCCTTCCTCCCTCCCTCCTTCTCTCTTTGTTTCCTTCCTCTCTCTTTCCTCCCTTCCTTCTTTCCTTCCTCCATCCCCCTTTCTTCCTTCCTTCTGTCGTTCCTTCTTTCCTCCCTTCTTTCCTTCGGTCTGTCCTTTCTCCCTCCCTCCCTCCTTCTCTCTTTCTTTCCTCCCTTCATTCTTTCCTTCCTCCATCCCCCTTTCTTCCTTCCTTCTGTCCTTCCTTCCTCCCTTCCTATTTTCCTTTCTCCCTTCCTTCCTCCTTCCTTCCTTCCTTCCTCCCTCCCTCCCTCCCTCCTACCTTCCTTCCTTCTT
>NC_084981.1:25139246-25182259 GCF_963691925.1 Scomber scombrus | reverse complement strand
ACAACAACCCTGCATTGCAGCACCAATCCAGCCCTTCATAGTGGGGTGTTGACATGCAGTTCACGATGAAGGAGAATGGGGGCAGAGCAGCAGATCCAGTAAGGACAAAACATAAGCGACAAATGTTTGTTAGTGGCTGTTCTCACTGCCGTTCAATCAACTACCTGCATTTAGAATCACCAGACTTTGATTGTCTGGTATCACGAGAGTTGTATAGCCCAGTACATGTATTTGTAGCTGTATTTGTTGAGGCAGCAAAATTATTTGTATTTGTATTCTAATCAAAATTGAAATAGTAGAAAAAAATCCTGTTTTTGTTACGTTACACTTTTAATTTAGGATCAGTGTTGAAATAAGGGGTTCATCAATAAACTCTTTGGGGTTAAGATGTCCCCACACTGGGTCTCAAATTCAGGTCTCTAGACTATAGACAACTGTGCTGACTACTCACCTGAAGCTCAGCTCCACTACACACAGAGACCTACAGCTATTTATGCACCCATGACACAGAGACAGTTTACAGCAGAGAAAGACAGAGATCTGTGCATTGTTATTTGAACGTTTTTTTTCTTCAAGAAAACAAATAAGATTTAGAATATTTGCACAGAGAAAATATTTGTACAAACCCACTATTATTCCTTTTCCAATAAATATAATTTTGCAGTGCAGCAACTGGCAACGGCAGTAAAGTATAAAACGACAAATTAACCTGAGCATAGTGTCACACAGTGTTTGACTTTTCAAACTCTTTCATACCCAGGAATAGTGTGCTGTGACCTTGTTAAATTGAAGATAATAATTAGATTTCACTGCCTGGCACTCTTTCTGTAAAAACCTCAAGACAGACTCACAGGATCCTCTGAGGTCGGCTTTATTTAAACTCCCAGGGCACTAGAAGAGCCTCCAACCAGGAAACATCAGAAATATTCTAGTAGGCTCGATGGGTACGGAACCAGTTTGCAATTACAAAACTCTCATTTTGAGTTAATCTTGATTTTAGCAGCACATGATCCTCCTTCTTTCTTATCTCTCAATATCGCTGTTATGGCATTTCTGCTTCTGTCTTTCTTTTAACTCACACTTATAGTTGTGATAGTCAGAGGTTGAATGGAAACCTGCCTGAGTGGCTCACCATCTCTAATCACTGTCCCTGGAGCCGGCACAGACCCCTTGGCAGCTGTCACTACTAGCCGGGGCATCACTGCTGCTTCACCTCTTCCCATGGATGAGTTCAACCTGTTCAAGCTGTTCAACCTGGCCCTTCTACTAACTCATTATATGGGGACTCCACGGTGAGGCGTGTCAGCTCACCTGGCCGACACTGATGGGAAATTACCAAAATCAAAAAATAACACATTGGGAGTATAATTGTTGTTCATGCTGGCGTCAATAATGTTTCAGCTCAGTTGCTCAGTCTTTAGCAGCTCTGAAACATGATTATTTTCTTGTCCCATACCGTATCTCCACCAGTGTGGTTTGGTCATTTTGGACTCCATCCTGGATAAATGATCCAATTTCAACAGCTTTGGGTATGTTCATAACTTTGATCTTTTTCTGGCTGTGAGATACCTTCTAGCGTCATTATGGTTTACACTCAAGTAATCTTGGGGCACAATTGCTCTCTTCAAACATTTGTAATAGTCTACAATTATTGTTATGAAGACATCCTGTATCACCTGTTCGGGCTATTCCTGTCGTTCCCTGCTGGTAACAGCCCTACAGTGAATACTAATCATCTGGTACCTGTCAACCTTGTTGCCTCACTTCATACCTCCTTGGCCAATCATGTTCTCCATCTCCAGCTCCCAAATTAGCTCTGTTTGGGTGGTTGAATGTCAGATAAGTTGCAAATTGTATTATTAAAGCAGTTAGTCTATTTATATTTAGTCTTTATGTATAGTTAGTCTATTTATATGTGTGTGTGTGTGTGTGTGTGTGTGTGTGTGTGTGTGTGTGTGTGTGTGTGTGTGTGTGTGTGTGTGTGTGTGTGTGTACATAGCTCTCTGTCCACTAGCCGTGTTTTCTTGCCTTAAGCATGCAGTAGTTTAAATCCTGTTTCTTTTTTATTTGTTTCATTTGACAAATAAATTACAAATGATGTTTCATCATATTTTTATCAATTAAGGAGCATCTCAAAAATCTGTTTTATCTCTCTTGGCCTGATCTTGAGAACGTCACCAATGCTTTATTTCATCTCATTTATATTACTGTAATTCATTGCATTCAGGATTAAGCCAAAAACCGACCTCATGCATTCAGCTGACGCAACGCAACTGCATTTGAAGATGACGACCGATGACATTTAAAGCACTTCATTGTTCAGTTCCCAGCTACATTGCTGAAGTGCTGCTCCCTCTATGAGCCTTAGATCCTCGGGCTGGCTGTCCCAAAATCCGTGGCTCAGATAAAGGTGACCGGGCTTTTGCAGTCAAGGATCTTCAGCTTTGAAACTCCCTGTCTGAGAAAATGTGAGGTTTGCAGAATCTTTTAAATCACTTCTCATAACATATCTCTTGGAAAAAACCTTTTAACTCTACCACACTGTTTTATTCCTAACTTGTTTTATGTCTTTATTATTACTGTTGTCTTTTTTCCTTGATCATGTCAGACTTTATTGCATTTTATTTTTGTATTATTATTATTATTATTGATAGATTCAGCTACTTGAATCAGTGTCAATGACTGATATCCAATATCAGTATTGGTGCATTTCTATTTGTGACAGTTTAAGTAATTAAAAAACTTTGCCTGCACTACTCTCCTACTGCAACTAAAAAAGCCACTTGTCTTTCAGCTGTTATTCAAGACTGACGCTTTTCTCTGCATTGTCTCGAACACTGGGACCCTGACTAGAGATCTTTCTGACTGCCATTAGAAAAATCATTAGTCATGCTTGAAAAGAAGAAAGGCTCTTTGATTTGCTGGATTGATGACACTGAACTTAACAAAGTACAAAGACTCTGAGGCACCGATTCTGTGCCTGAAACAGGAAGGAAGGATCGGTAACCAGATTTGGCCAACAATACAGTGATTTGAAAGTGTTTGAAAGCCTTTGTGTACCTTCTCCTAATTTCCTCTGCAACATTTAAAATTGTAATTTGGTGATTGGCAATTTTAATGCACTTTTTAGCCACTTGTCAGAGGTATTTGACAGAAGTGGTGAACACTATTTGATATTTGAAGAGCACAATTACTTTTGTAAAATCCTTCAAATAACATCTTAAATCCACAATAGATGAATATGCAGATATTTCTTCAACTTCACTGCAAACTGGTAAGTACATGACTTAAACTAAGATAAATCTAAACTAAACCTTATACTAAAGATTTAACATGATGTCAGAGAAACTTTCTCACCTCAGCAACAACACATACATCATTCTGTCCAGTTAAACTCAAACATCTAACAGCACAAGTTACTTTCCACCCTCATGTATACTCTTCTGCTGATACTTATCTTCAAACAAGCAAAGCCTTGATCATTTTTAATGGTAACCATTATTGTATTTGCAGTACTTAGATAAAAGGGTTTGAGTAGTTTTCCACCACATTACACACAAATTCAGACTTGAGAGCGATGTACTGTGTACTCTGGCTTTTACAGGGTGACAGCGTTTCAACAGTTGGCTCCATACTGTATGTACTTATAGGCCGACGTTTTAAGGTGCTCTTACTTCACCTTCCCAGACAGCTGACAGCTTCAGAGGAGTCAGATGGAAAGGCCGTGACCTCTGGAACATTCTCCAGCTGAGCAGCTCTCTGACCTTGGTCACTTTTAGACGGTAATTAATTAAACCACATGATTCCTGACTTTCTGCTTGGCCCCTACCTGCCTGTGTGTGTGTGTGTGTGTTTAATGTATGTGTGTGCATGCCAGAAAGAGAGAGAGAGAGAGAGAGAGAGAGAGAGAGAGAGAGAGAGAGAGAGAGAGAGAGAGAGAGAGAGAGAGAGAGAGAGAGAGAGAGAGAGAGAGAGAGAGAGAGAGAGAATCTTACTGCTATCTTGTGTGTGAGAAAGTGTTTGAGAAAAAGTGTGCGCCTGTGTGTGTGTGAGAGTTGCATCAGACTGAGTGATATATGAGGATGTCAGAGTACAGCGGGGCATCATCTGACAACTAGGTCTCTCCCACAGACACACACACAGACACACACTAACACACACATACACAGAGACGCTCACAGAGAGCTAGGTCAGCAGTGAGGGGCCTCTGAGCCAGCAGCAGGTTAAAGTCTTAATGACGGACATTCCTCTCCTGAAACTGCTTTCCATGTGTTACATCGAGACTCCCTCAAATCATCATTTTTCACCTTGTTAGAGGAGCTTCTTTGGCTTAAGACAGCAGGAAACAGAGAAGGGAGGAGGAGGAGGGGGAAGGGGAAGACGAGTGAGGAGGAGAGGAGGAGAGGAGATGAAACATCGGAAGAAGTAAGTGAGAATGAGACAAAGAAAGAGCAAAAGGAGGACATTGAGAGGGGTTTCTTTTTGACTTTCACAACCTTGCCTGTATGTTACTTTGCTTCATCCTCCATACAGATGAATTGACGTGAAGAATGATAAAAGGTGGGATATTTTTCATAATTCACAGAAAGACATTTTCTTGATCCTCACTGGATTACACGAGAGAACGAAACAGACAAGAGCAGACAGAAAGAATAAAAAATAAAAGAGGAGAAGTGGGAGGAGGGGAAGGAGATGAGAAATAAGGGCATGGTTGCTACATTTTTCTGTGTCTTAATGTATATTTTAAGTAGTATTTCTATTTGGCGTAGCTCCCAAGTGATCCTACATTTCCCCGCTCCTCAGCCAGGATTATTCTGATGGATGACGCATCAGAGCATAACACCTGTCACAAAAAAACAGCTCATTTGACAAAAGCTCATCTGTGCCACAGGAGAAAGAGCACAGAGACTGTATCTAACCTGCTGCAGGCTGATCCGCCCGCACACTGGAAACAGTTTAAAACCACTTTTTTTTTTTAAGTTTATCTCTGTGTGTTTGTGTTAGTATGTACACCCCTGCAATTGTCAGAACTCGCTGTATATGGTAAGGACGATTTTGATTCATCCCTGAAATCCTGCGTCTGATGATGCAAGCAGGTTCAGAAAGTGGCAAGCTCAGAGTCATCTGATCATTCTCATTACCAGATAAAACTAGGGGACTTTTAAACAAGTAAAAATGTATTTGTTGGATAAACTGTTAGCTTTTTTCTCTTCTGCTTGGCCTGCAACAGCATCCAATTAAAGGTGACTGAACTAATATAGCTTTGTGATTTGTGGCAGCTCTGATCCTGATCAAGCTGAAGCATTTTTCTTGCAATGAGAGCTATCTTCCTGTTCCTTTTACAGGTAACACGTCACTGTTCAACCCTGTCTCTGAGACATTATGTACATATAAGACTAAATCCAACAACAAATATAAGATAAGAGATCAAATTAGATTTTTTTTGTCATTCAGATTATACATATACAGTGCACATCCAAACGAAATGTCATAGCAATGGCTCAAAAATAGTGCAAAATATAAAAAAAAAAGGATCTGATATTAAAAATAATAAAACTGGGGAAATTACAAATAAATATAAATACAAATACATAAATAAAAATAAAAATAATTAGTTATAAAGGTAATGCTCGCTATAGTACATTTTCTGAGACATAATGAGACAATTGTTTTTACTTATCTTGGCAAGTTTCAAAAATCCTGACACTGAATGTGAAAGATTTGTGATGAGGAGCTGGTTAACCAAAAGTGAAGAACTTGGCAGGACAAAGGGAACGTTTTACGCAGGAACATTTATGAAGTTTGATCAAGAAGAACAGAGCTACAGTACAAATAAAACACTGCAACTCCACTCAATGCTACAGTCTACTTCCAGAGAAGAGTATTTACACCCTTTATCAAATCTTTCCCCTTAATACCTCTAAATAAGGTTATTCTTCACACATCTATACCTCTATTGGTTGTTGAACTATAAACAAGACACTATGCCGACTAACATTAATTGAAGTCACACAGGCTGTAAACAGGTCACTAGCTGTCCATTCTAAGAGGAGACCGGTGCGGCCGTCCGCACATAGCACAGCACATCTCCACCTGACCTCAGTTACCACAGGATACAGCCAGCCTTATCAAGACAGCTGCTTACCCCCAGCTGACAGAGAGAAGAACCGCTCTGAAAGAGACAGGTCGTGACCCACTGCTCCCAGGATAGAAAATGACCAGAGAATAACCCAAGCAACACAACTATTTCCCCCACACTGAACATATGAGCAAAATGTTCAGTGACAAGTTGGTTCTTTTTTTAACAACCAAAACATCTGATCTGGCAGAATAATATCCACTAGTAGAAAATACAGCAATATGAAACTTTTTTATGGTTATGTTTAGGCACTGGCAGTACTTCTTTAAGGCTAGGGAAGGGAAATACACAATAATTTGGAGGATAAGCTATTTAATATTATTTAAATAAACCAATAACTTCCACTAACCTTAGCTAAAGTGTTTTTATTGCCTGTACTAAACCACATGAAGGACTCATGTTAACCCCGGTCTAGGGTGCCACAGACCTGCATCTGACACTCCCTCCATCCACCCCGACCTCCTCCCTCTGATTTCAGTGCGATAAATAAATATAGTGCTTAAATCAGCCAAAAATGCATTGCCTTCGAACATATTCCTAGCAGAGACTGCCATTGCAACATAACTGGGAAGAGATGTAATATTATACAAAAGTAATTTCTATGAAACAGGGGTTGCACTGTCAATCATGTGTGATATTAAAAGCAGCTGCATCAGGCAAAAAAAAGTCAAATATCTCAGGCTAGTCAGCAACACAAATGTCATTGTTGTACCTGCCCACCTTTTCTCCATCTTCACGGGCAAAAAGCTCAGTGATAAAGTGACACAGAGAATTTATTTCTTCTCAGTTTAGTTTTTTTTTTTAAACTAAAGATGCTTTTAATGCACCTCCAAAAACATGAGAGACATGCATGTTGGATAAAATGCAAGACTCAACAAACACAAAACACAAAAAAGGCAACCTCATCTACATGAACATGTTGAATGTGATACCCTTAAATACATTTGGTTTAATATTAAACATTAGATGATTTAACATAACAAGATCTATGCGACAGTCTTTTTTTTGGCCTTGTGGATACATGGTTTTCTTAGAATTACCCAGATCCTACATGCCTTTTGTACACACCCACTCAGGTGATTTCAATTACTTTGCTCAGTTTGAAGCTGGGTGACTTCATGCTGAGAATTATATGATGTCTCAAAACTCAAACAAAAGTATAAAAATGAACGAGAGCAGTGTAACAAGTCCTGTCCCAACAGATCAGATGAAACAGGAGAGTAGTCAGTCAATCCCAGTCTGTACATGACTATGAATCACAAGTGCCATACAAACCAAATACTGAGTGTATATTATACAGGGAGTAGTGAGTGACTGAATGAGGGAGTGAATTTGGACACAGCAAAGGTCTAATCAGGCAACATAAGTGAAAACACCTGTGTGGATGTTGCATGTCTGGGAAAAGTCTACTTTCAGCTAAGATGCAAACATTGTTGTTTCTCATCAGTTTTAAAGGAAATGACAGGAAAAGTATATTTCACCACTGATTGATAAGTGGGAAAAAACTGTTGTTGACGCTTTTGGAAGTGTTTATGCCAAGTGGGAGGTATCATAGCTGTCTGAAATCCCTGATATGCCTGAATTACAGGTCAGAGGCTGACATCAATGGCATTTCCCACTAGGTTTCTTGTAATTTAGGTTTGAACAACATGACATGAACGCAGCATTAATCCCAGGGTCTGCAGGCAGCACTCTTAAAGCACCACACTTACTGTGAAACTGTAGGGTTTAAAAAGCTGTTCAATGGTCTGGATATGCTGAGAAAATAGTTTTGTTATTTTACTGTTAAAATTAAAGTACAAAATGAAGTTGCTCCCTACATAGAACTTTGTAGGAAAGCCTTTGTTAAAGGGTTTCACCTTGAGGAATACAGCTGTGCGAAAGGTTTTTAAGCTTTGGCCCTATAATTTTTGAGGAAATTGATTCTCTGTTTTTGACATTTATAAAAGGGTATTAGAAAAAAACAGTTCTTGCATTCATTACACATCTTTGGCATTTTTAAAATCATCTCTGTAATAAGAGGTTAGCAGAAGGTAAAATAGAAACTGAACAGATAGGAAAGCTTTTGGGGGTTTATTTAGGAGTAAACTTCACATATTCTTCTTACAGGCTGACTCCTGTCTAGGTCAAACCCTGCGATAACCTCGGAGGAAGAGAAGATGGAAAAAGGAACCGAAAGGGAGAAAATAGAAAAGAAGGGAGCGGATAAAGAGCAAACAGTATCTACAAATGGTTCTCTGTGTGAAGAAGTGAGCGAGAAAGTGATTTTGGAAAAAGAAATTCACTTTGATGAATCGCCAGTGTTTAAATCCAGGGCACCCCGGTCATGCTTTACTGTACTCTAAGAGATTTCTGGGATATGTATGGCCCAAATACTGAGCAGAATAAATAACATGACCAGACTACAAAACTGTGTAGATTGTGTGTGTGTGTGTGTGTGTGTGTGTGTGTGGTAAAGGGCTACACACAAAACTTGAATGCTGGTTGATTTCATCTCTCTGTCTGCCTCAATGTGTGCAGTCCTTTACTGCAGTTAGGAGGTGAATGCCTTGCTCAGAGGCAATTTTCAGGGTGAATACAGTTTCCTATTTACAGCTCCATAGAAGATTTTTCAAGCCATCCACATATTCAAACTTACCAGCACTCATCTGTCGCTGTTTATTCAACCTTTTTAAAAAAAAACTGATTTCTACTATTGTACAATGACACAGAACCATCCTCTTATAATCTCAGTCACAAGCATCATCGAAAAGATTATGGAGCCATATTGTGTGACAAGATAAACAATGTCCATCGATCACGGTTGAATACAAGCAATAAACACCCTCTTGAGAAAAGAACATATCTTGATTTCATGCTGAATAGAGTTTGATTGCATTTTATGCAAATTTACAGAGTGAGAACAGAGAGGAGAGAGCAGTTCAGAGCTCTGTCAGATGTGTTGATTGAGTCAGCTCGTCCGATTCTTTAAGGCCTTCATGGTTTCCCATACATTAAGGTATTTGTGTCAGCCTGCCATAATATCAACATCACCCACCATATATTGATTTTCAGACTACATTTTTAAGTGAAACTCTCTCTCAGGCATCTAGAAAATCTATTTATCTATCTACCATTGACAGTACGTACTGACCTTTTGAAGGAATGAGAGAGCTGGAGAGCCCAAAATGAAGGCTATCATACTAGCTGTGATACGCTATTAAAAAAAAACTCTGCTCTATAAAAACCAACTCCAACAGACCTTTCCTACTCAGTAAAGATAGTACAAAAGACAAAGGAATAAATAAAAGTAGCTACATCTCTCCTGAATCTCAGCTGCCAACCAACAGTTGTGGAAATAAGTGTTTTTGGGATAATGACCTGCAGCAGCATTATTACATAACATTCAACTAAATGTTTTTTTCTTTCTTTCTTGTACTCTATAGAGCATGAAATCCCCTTTCACCTCTTTAACCTCCTTTCTATCTTCTCCCTTTGTTCTCTACTGGCCAGCTCTCTACTCACCTCCTCTCCTCTCCTCTCTTCCTCCTCTCCAAACTGAATCGATCAATTGATCTCTATTTGTCTAATCAGAGCAGACACACACACACACACACACACACACACACACACACACACACACACACACACACACACACACACACACACACACACACACACACACACACACACACACACACACACACACATACACACTCACTCACTCACCCACATTCACCCTCTGGTGTACAGCAGTGATGAATTAACACAGTTATACAATTGACATTATTGAACTCATGTGTGTGTGTGTGTGTGTGTGTGTGTGTGTGTGTGTGTGTGTGTGTGTATGTGTGTATGTGTTTGTCTGTCACAATGTCGTGCGGCTATATTTGCATTTAAACAAGCAGAGACGTGTTCGTAATTATATAAATGTTTCTGTGCCAACATATGCATACAGGTATGAGTGAGTGTGTATGTATGTGTGTCATATGATAAGTAGTAAGTGCCAAGTGTCAAGACAGTTTAATATGCACAGGCACACCTACGCTCAGACAGCCAATTTAATCCATGTACCAACACAGTCAGTCAGTCAGGCATCTGTAATTTATTGAAATTTATGACAGCAACTTTTTTTCTTTGTTTCATCCGTCACTTCTGTCCCTGTTCCAGCTTATCTGTAATGAAATGAATTGTCAAAGGAAAAAAAAAACACACAAAAAACCAAAATGTAACATGTTTTAAATGGGTTGTGATTGAGCCGCCCAGTTGGTCAAAACTGGCTGTTGCTTGTGTTTAAATGTAAATAAGGGCAAAATCTCCCTACATCCTTCAACATATTTTTATCTTGCTTCCATGTCTGCACATGACAGCAATTTTACTCGCAATCAAAACATTTTTTCAGTAGAATTGAACCACAAACCAACTACAGGTTACATTATTTGTGGTGGCGATATGACAAAAAACACAAGTTGTTTTCCTCTTTCCTTATGATTTTATTTCTTTATCACTTTAGTTTTGCATTTGTTTGTATACATGTTTACTGTATGTATGTGAGAGTGTATGTACTTTTTTATATGCTTGTGTAATTTCCTGTGTCTTCCTCCTCCTCCCCCACTACATTATATATGTGTCTGTTTTAATTAGCTGGTGCAGCCTGCTGCTGCTGTGAAGTTACCTCCTGTGGTTTACTATGAGGAAAATGTGACAGTAAATTCTTAAATCTTTGAATTTGAAGTTTGATCCTGTACTGATTATGCAGACAAGTCAGCTTCAAGAGCCAACGGGTTGAAGGTGTGAGCTCCTTTCTATTGATGTTGTGTTTGAGTTAGTTACACGAGCCCATCTAACTCATAAGTCTCCAAAGTCAGGAAGACTGTGGCCCATACAGTGAAACATAATGGAGATATGTTTTTAAAGGCCTAGTCCTATTAGCAAATTAAATTTACTCTAATGCCTTTCTTACACATTTTCTTAAATCATTGGGAAACATTTGCATGTCATGTATTGTTCTTGACAATATTGATATTAGGATTAATGACCATGTAAGATGTTGTGGTTTGACTCTCCAAGGCTGCTCACACAAAAACTGAAAATCCATTATGAATTCAGATGGTAGCTCATTGGTTTAAATCGTTGTGTTAATTGTGTGTATGTGTTACTGGTATGTGCTACACCCAACTAAATCACTTCCCCAAAAATCCCAAGAAAAAAGAATGAGGTTGTAAAAGTGAGCTTTTGTCTTCAGAGCTTTATGTTGATGACTGCTTTGGGCGCACCTATTAGCACTGGTGAAAGTGCGTGGCAGTCTTACCCCTGGCTTATTATGAATTATGTAAATCTCTGGCTTTTGTGCATGATACTATCACCGAGCCAATTTTAGATACTGCTCTTATGAGATTTTTAATCAGAAGTTTCAAGCTCCAGTTCTCCAATTATGGGGGTGGGGGGGCACTTTATTGCTGTCCAGAAAAGAGGTCACCCTTCAATCAGAAGACCCAGGTGAGAGCAGCTGTCCATGTTTAAAACCACCTGCAGGCTCTGCAGCAGGACTTTACTTCTGGGATCATTTCAGTAAAACAATAATGTATTTTTCACATAATTTCCAGCAGAATTCAAACCATTTCTCTCTCAGGAGTACTTAGACCATTTAATATCTTCTCCTCTTCAGTTAGGGCATTTAGTATTCATGGAGAGAGAGCCTTTTCCATCTTTTTTACTGTTAAATCAAAAATTCACAAAAATGTCCCTGTGAGCATTTTTAATAGGCTTCTGCTACCGTATACTGAGTACTTGGCACTAGTCACCAATGATAACCTGATGGGAAATATGTACTGGACATAATCTCCCAAACTCATTCCCAAAACACTCCTGTGATGATACACAACTATTCAAATGTTTGGTTTTCAAAAGCGATTAAGCCAAGTGGGGAAAAGGGGGCACTTGCCAAATGTTGCACAGGTTGGACCGGTTATTATCCATCAGCATGTGTAGAACAAAAGCTCGATTTTCATGTAGATGCTTCTTACCAAAAGCCAAAATGGAGGTAAAGCTAAAACTAGTTTTAGTTCATCGTTCCTTTCAGAGTTTATGCCTGAAACAAACAGTAGCATCAGTCAAACACACTTGTAAAAGTTTATTTTAGTGTTCATGTTTTTTGTAGATCCAGGTCTAACATCTATTAATTCATCCTCAAATGTCAAACATACACAAGCAGTTATGGAAAAAACAGCTATTGCGTCATGTGAGCCCCTTTTAAAGCAGAAGATCTTTAATTGTAGGGGAAAAGTGGAAGTTGTCATCGTCACTCT
The DNA here is from genome assembly GCF_963691925.1 of Scomber scombrus. Lineage (NCBI taxonomy): Eukaryota > Metazoa > Chordata > Actinopteri > Scombriformes > Scombridae > Scomber > Scomber scombrus. The sequence continues at coordinate 25,169,833 of NC_084981.1, read as the reverse complement.
TTATTTACATTCTCCATTCGGTGCTCTCAAGACATTTTGAAAGTTGATGGCTTCCCTACTTTTCAGCTCAGATGATTAAATCCACTTCCTTGTTTGGGAGGAATGGAAATGTGAGGGCAGAAATTAATTCACCATCCCACCATTTTCGTATTTTGGATAAGTGTGAGTGAACATTTCATTTACTTGCCATCCTCCCTCTTACTTTTACCATATTGTTCACTGGCTGTGTGTCTCAGTATGATGTCCTACTCTATTCTTCTATTCCCTGCTATTCTCTGAGCCTGTGTGTGTGAGAGTATCTTTGCAAACACATATGGATTAAGGTGTCTCTCATTAGATCTCCATGTTTGTCTCAATAGCATGTCCAGAGGGTCATGGGACATGTCACCCTGCTTTCCAATTTCCTTTTTATGTCAGTGAAACACAGAAGTGGATTAATGAGAGAAGAAATAGAAAGCCTTGAGTAAAGAAGGATATCAAGAAGGACACTGGAAAGTTTAAGATTGTTAGATGGTGTATGTGCAAGATTTAGTTGTTAAACAGTCATGTTTCATTTACGATGGCAAGCATTTAATTTGCAATGCTAAAAATCCCTTTCTTTATGTCTTTCTTTGAGGGAATCTGAGGACTACTGTTACATTTGCAGATGCTCATTTGCATTTCTCTCTATTTTGTTTGCAGTTTTAGTTATTCAGTGATTATTACAAAGGAAGCTTGTTTAGTGCAAATCATGGATATTAAAGATACCAGACCAAAAATGGTGCCCATTCAGTCCTATAAGAGTCGCTTGGCTGGCATATACGACAAAAAACGTTATGCACTGTAGTGTTTTCCCCTGCTGGCCAAACCTGCAAGTTCCTGCTCGGCCCATAGACTTTACATTGTGATGATGGATTATGTCCATCATATGTGCTTTACTTGGCTTGAGGAAGGTATTACAAATATTAAACCTCCATAGATCAAATAATCATAATGGAAAGAGTCATAAATGATCTTGTTGTCTATTCGAGGTGTCCTGTCAACAGTTTTACAGACGTCTCTTTTACAATGGTGGTCTATGGGGGGAATGCTTTTTGGGCCACAGAGGGATCTTTTGCTGCAATACTGCAAGTGGCCCAATCCAGCTCTTATAATACATCCATGGTGTAAACTGGCTGACTAGCTGACAGTGTCTTCTTTTCTTGCAGCAGCACCCAAACCTTTTTGTGTAGGGACATGAGATCCTATTGAAAATCAGCCAAAGCCATTTGATACTTAAAAAAAAAAAAAATCAGTACTGTAATACATTTTCTTTACTGTGAGTACTCTCAGTGTAATGATCCTGCTACAATGGTCAAAGAGGACAACATTTGAGAAAAGCTGTTGCACAATATGTTCCATCTCAAAGCAATTTTAAGATAAAATGTCAGGTCCTGATGGCATTTAAAGCCACTTCAGTTGTTGACAAAGCCAGGATTGCTACCATTTGTTGATAACAAAAAAAAAAAAAAGTTGTTTTGCTGGAGGTTCAGTACACACACTCATGATGGCATTTCAGACAGATATTTGGGAGATCAGAGGAAGCCAAAATGCACTAAATGATACACTAAAACTGAAAGCTGGGTGTTTACAGGCAACAGGAAAGCATGATAAGACGAGTAATAGCTGAATATTCTAGGTATGATGTAGCAAATACAAAAGAAAAGAGAGAAGGCAATCAAATCGCAAATACTTTACATGTTACCAAGGTGTCAGTTTTGCTTGAGGCTCATAAAAGTTCAACCATGCATCAATGTATTGAGCTTATTTTTGAGCAAGGTATTATAACATATTTATATTTACATTCCAGTGAGAGAGTGGGTTTTTTTTTTTGGTTTGAAAATATTCACGTCCTCCACTCATAAATGTGCTTTGCCTTTTGTTCCTTTACTTTAATGTTTGAGCTTCACTGTGCAGAATGATGTATGTGCAGAGTTGGACACTTGAAGGCTGTTTTAACATTCATCTGCAAAAGATTGGAAAGTTTCTCTGAGCTCACTTTAAATCTTTTCTTATTCAAGATAGGCATGATTCGTGATGTCACATTCTGCTGCTTTTGTGCTAACGAGTAATGTAACTATTTTATTTTTATCTTACATGAAATTAGCAAATGCACGCACACAACACATACACAACATCATCTGACCTCATCGTATCTCAGAGCTGTGCTGTAAAGTCTATGTCATTGTAGTCAGCTCATGGTAACAAACATAAGCCTTGTTTCTGGAGTTATAACGTTACACGTTGTGTAAATAATCCCTGCTACTGAACTCCTGCTGCAATACCTGGTTCAAGTTGTGGATCAGATCTTTTATGTTTGTGAAACTGGGTTGAACTGAACTGATTTGAGGTTGTGAGGAAAACAAAACGCACTCTTTACCGAGTCGATTGAACTTACCAATTTTGGAACATCTGACGCTTTTGCGTTAAAAGTAATGCAAAAAGTTACTTTCCCTAGTAACATATTTCTTTTTATATGATGTAATTGGCAAAGTAACTAATAATTGTAACTAATTATTAATTTACATTAACTTGACCAACACTGATCACAACTAGTTTTCGATGTGATTTCCACAGGTGTGATGATGAAACTTGAAGCCTCCAGTTCAAACACTCTGAGAAAGGACTTTTCAGTGATGTAGGAGACATCTTGTTTCCAGCAGTTAAACATTTCAAACTACAAATATTTAAATATATGGATTTGCATTTTTCTATCAAAGAGAAGTAGATGTCATTTTAATCATTTTTAACAAGGTAGGTAACATTTTTTGTGTAAAAAAAGATAGCAGCATGAGCTACTTTTCCAAGCGTATTATTTTTATGTCTTAAAACCTGCCTGGAGAGGACTTTTAAGATGTGCTGCATTTCCCTGCATCTCAAACCAAGATGAATCTCCCTCCGTCAGTGTTTGTCACAGAAACAAAGTTTCATGATGAAAGATGTTCAATATGATGCCTAACAGCTTCTTGACAATAAAAAAATACCTAAAAAGTCAAATTTGCAGCAGTTCTTCACTTGAAGGGACTGCAAGCCATTTCAGTGAAATCACCTCATGCTCGGTGTCATTGGTGAACTTTAGTCTTAACCTCAGTTTCACACCAGTTATTGTCAGCCAGTGAGGGGACAAGTGTGTGTGTGTATGTGCTTAAGTGAGGGTTGGCAGGCTGTCAGAGCACAAAAACGTGGCAAGACAAATGAGGGGATCGTGGGTTCGAGCCCTGGGCAGCACACAAGCCTGATAGATGGGTGAAGACTGACTTAAAACGTCTGGGTTATTGATGGTCGCCCGCCGGCACTAAAAATACATCGCAGCACTGACCTGAACACACACACACAAAAAACACTTAGAAAACTCCTTTGAGCTGTGTCTTGCCTTCTTACCTCCACAAATTGAACTTTACAATGTGATTTTGTTGGCACTTTTCACTTATACAACCTACAGTATATGTGCTTGCATGACTTTCAGCACAACCTGCACGCCTGCAACACCCTCGTCAGTACAGTTTACTTTAGATCAAAGTTTTAAGAAATAAGGATACAAAAATTATATTTAACTTGTTTTCATTCAAACTTCACGGTCAGCAGTTTTTCAGCAAAGCTAATCAATGCATTTGCATCCTGTAATTATGTCTCTTTTTAGTATTTTTTTGCATTGTTAATAGCAGTATCTGCCTTTCCTAGGAAGGTTTCAAGTGTGAGGTTGTCCTGAAGTGATGCATGCACGAACTGGACAGGAAAGGGAAGACAAAAGCTGATGCATGCAAACACTACATTACATTACATGCACTAGCCAACATTCAATCATAAGTTCAGAATTACCATATCTACTATATTCTTTAATAATAATACAGCCTAAGGCAATGCATCCTCTGCTTCCACAGTACGTTTGACTATTCATTCAACAGAGACACACTCTTCTGTTGTATTTCTGACCTCCAGGCATAGTTGATGCCTCCTGTGTTTAATACATGTGTAATTTCCAACAGAAATCTGTTTTTTTTATTAATACACAGTTGCTGTTGTCACTAGTAATTGAAGGTGTCATCAAACTGACCAGGACTGAAATCTCAGGGATTTAAATTATATGTTTTATTCATGTAGATATTCAAGGAAGACAGTATTAATTTGCTTATTCTAACATTTATATTTAAGTGTCTTTTTGTTTGTTTGTTTTTATATAAATGTGTAAGTGCAGGTAATTGAATGTATAATGTTTTAGGTGAATATTGAAATTTGAACAGAAAGAAATGTGATTAGAATATTAAATGGGGAAACAACTATATAATATTTCAGCTCAGTGGTTAGTAAAAAAAAGTATATCTTCTCTAAGGGTGTAAATGCATGCTGACATCGACAGAAACAGCACTGACATGCTCTTCATCTCATCATCGATCTGACGCTGTTAGCCTAAAGATGCTAACACAAACAAAAATCATCAGCTGGAAAAAGTGCAGATTGTAAGTTGATGACATTACACTTAAAATAAAATGATGCATACAAAAAGACAAAGAGAAACTTCTCGAAGCATATAGAATACATGATAGAAAGAAACATGAAAGTGAAAGAAATAAAAACGAGATTTCTGAAAAGTTTAATTTAGTGTGCTCTGACATTCAGCCAATATGATATGAATACAGCAAATGGTTCAGATGAGACAAAACAGTAATTCTAAGAGCCTTCTTCTCGAAAAAGATAATTAAAATAGGAATGAACAATAGAAAAAGTGAATAAAAGAAAAGAAGGGGAAAGAAGTGAGATGTATGAGTTGTAGTGTGCGGGTGTGTGTAGGTTCAAATATCAAAGAGACACTTTGACATTTGATTATAGAAGGAGTACGTTTGTTACTGACGTAGCCTGCTGCTGCTGAGGTGTATGACAAAGACATGATAATTAATCTCTTAAAAGAGTACTCAACCAATTTTACAACATCGCCAGGCTCACCATTGACAGTTTTAAAATTGAATCAAAATTGTTCTGGGAGCTGTCTACAGAAGGTCTCATAACGTCACTTTTCCTAACTCTACGCCACCAGATTTTTTAGTCTTCAGCCCCGACCGACACTGACTCAAGTGACATTACTTAAGGCAATGTGTCATGCTTTGCAAACCCCCCCCCCCCCCCCCCCCCCCCCCCCCCCCCCCCCCACATACGCAGTTCTATCCGAGACCTGCCAACAGGCTTTGATGTGTAAAATTGGTGGCATTTCACTTCAAAATACAATTTTAAACATTCTAAAAGTAAGTACAGATATCATATTTTCATCTGTGTGTTGGATTGTTTTTTATATGGTAATGCCCTGATCAGACAGAGCTCTTTTTTGGCAGCATGGAGCGGCTTTTTTGTAAATGTTTTCAATGCGAGTGAAGCTTTTTGTTTGTTGCTTTTGTGTTGCTGAGCACGTCACATTTGTCGCCCCATGCACGTGTTTGCAGGAGTGTCCTGAATGCCTACAACACAAACACAAATTGGAAAAGCACTGAGTGTCATTTGCATTTTTTCCCATTATTCAATCAGATGAGTTGGAAGGTGAGACCTTCTGTTGTGGTGATGACAACAAGTGGAGACAGACTACAGGTTGCTGTTGCTGGAAACCCAGAGCTATACCAACCATAGTAACCATGATCTGAACAGAAAACAGCAGGCCTAAAGTGAGTTTACTTCACAGCAAAATAATAGGTAGGTGATTCAGTGGTTGCCAAGCAACAATAAAAAAAAAAAGGAAGCTGCTCTTTTTAAAAAAAATTTAGGCTTCAACAAAAAAGGCTGTAGTGCGCCTCATGTTTTACAACCTGCAAAAAAGCTCTCTGTCTGATCAGAGCCTGAGACTGGATCATTTAACATGGTTGAACTTTCTGTTTGTGAACTAATACTCCGTCTCATAGCGTGCAACCTTTTTGGCTGTCAGCATAAATGAACTGAATCATACATCGCTGCCACTTCTGCTATTCAGAAAAATGTCTCTTGTTTCAGAAGTTTGCATTTCAGTATTACATTGTGATAATGTAGGAGAGATCATGCTATCCAATTAGCAATATGTGACAGCAAAAAATGTTAAAAAACAAATCAAAGTATATATTTATACTGAGGTTTCTTCCTGTTAAAAGGGAGTTTTTCCTTGCCACTGTCGCCAAGTGCTTGCTGGTGTGGTAAGGTTGGGTTCCTTTAATTGAAATTTTAAGTACGGTTTACACTTGTTCTATATGTAAAGGACCTTAAATGACTTTTTCTGTGATTTGGCGCTATATAAATAAAGATTGAGGGATTGATTGATTGGTTGATATTTAGACCTTTTACCTGTTGATATACTTTTGTTTACATGTTCAAGGTGAACATTTTTGAATTACTTAAAATGATAAACCTTGTTCTAGCCTGACATGGCATGAGAGGTATTACAAACATAGATAATATATGTACGCAATGCAATGCAATGCAACACATAAAAAGTATACTTATAATATACAGACTTACATGCCACTGGTAGCTGATTCAATTAACTCTGTTGCTGTGTGTGTGGGTGTGTAAGTGGGAGGTGAGGTCACTTTCTGGGGCTCTTATTGTCTTTTCTCAGGACACACCTACAGAGTCTCAAACAGCTTCACACTGCACAGACTCTCATTTACACAGACGTGCACATACACACAAGTAATCTCTGTCTCTCTCACACACACACACACACACACACACACACACACACAGACACACACACACACCCAGACACACACGCTCACGCTTTAACCGGGATCATAGGTTAGCTGCTGAACTGTAAAAAGGTTCACTGAACTCTGACTGTTAATAACAAGAGTCCACGTCAGATTTCATTTCCTGTGTGACTCTTTGCTTCCCCTCTGTCACTTTTTCCCTATTTCCTTTTCCTTCTCTTTTTTTCTCGCCTTTCCTCCATGATTTTCTCATCTTTGTTTCTGCACTACTTACAGTCTGGAGTAAAGCCTCCATCTGCAATTATTATCTTTTATGTGTTTTTCATGGAGGTATTTAGATAGTCAGACGCACAGCCACAATCTCTTCTTCACATACTCAAGCTATCTAAATTTAAACTCTATTAAATTTAGATAGCTATTAGATAGATATTTGCATTTAACATTTGCAAATAATAAAATGCAAATGGCGAATCTCAATTAAACATTTGCAAACAGCAAGTGTGAAGCTTTTAAAAACTGGAAAAAAGAGTAATATATTCAACTTCAGCGCTATTCATTTGTTTTAAATAACTACGCTGACAATTTGGCAGTTGGCCTTGCTTAAAAAGCTATGATTATTAGATTCAGTTCAACACTGACATGCATGCATTTCTGAGTTAAACTTTTAAGAGAGAGGGGAAATTAACTGTTAAATAAAAAATAAAGGGAAATATTGAATCATAATTTAAAAGCAAATTAAGTTTGGGCAGTGTGACTGTTTGACTGTTGAGCTTTGTATTTTAAATTAAAGAAAGTCACCTTTTTCTGGGGGGCGAAAACAATCTGCATCATGTCGTGAAGTAATTTTAGTCATATCAGGAGATCGTACAAATGTGAAAGCACAAATACCAGCACGCTCTATTAATGGAAGCTTTTCAAAGTCAAAAGAAAAAGATGTTATTTCGTGATTTCTCCATTTGACTCCGTGCCTTATTAAGTTATTGGTAGTAAAGTGGGTCGAAGTGTTGTGGCTGAGAAAGCCAATTATCTCCTCCCGTCCTCTGAGACCTGTCTTTAATTATCAACTTTTTATAACTCCGGTCTTAATGATATAGCCGTCGGTATCTCTGTGTCTTGTCTCTTTGTCTGGATTTTGCCATCTGTGGTTTGATAACTCTGTTTTATGAAACAGCCAGCGGGATGTGTCTCTGAATCTGACACTCTAACCTTATTTTAACATCCTATTTCAATATATCTCTCTACTGCTGTCTGTCTGCACTCAAAGAAATAAATAGCAACCCACCTAAAAATAACCATGACACCTTGAGAAAGAACATTTAAAAGAACATATTACTTTTGTCTAATAGTGATAATGTGACAGGTAAAATATAAATCATAATTCAGCCTCTCACCATAAAAAAAGGAAAGTATAAGAAAATTCATTGAGGCCCAATGTGTGAAAATGTCCTCAAGTGAAGGTCCAGAACATCATAATGTCCGTGTTATTTTTCAGTACCTTGAAGTAGCATTTTAGTTATATCAGCATCTGTATCTACTGGGTAGATTGTAGACTGTCAAATAAATACAGTAAAATTAATCTATTCGTATTTACACTGAACTTGTGGAATTCAAATAAATAATAAAATAAGAATAAAAAATAGGATAAGATACATACATTTTCTTTTCTTATGTCAAATAAAGAATAAAGATTTTAAAATAAAGAGCGTTACAGAAAGCTTTTGATTGTGCTTCTTAAATTATGTGCTTAGTTTTAGCTCTTATCTGTCTCCCCTCTTTTCTCCGTGTGTCCCAATGCATGGATTTGATTGGATGATTAGCGTTGCGTAAGCAGATGCTTCCGAGGGCCGCTCCACTTTTACCGTAATAGCTGGAGAAGCTGCGCCCATTAAAATAGAAGAAGTCCGCCTATTAGTGACCTCTGACCTAAACCATAATTTAAGCCATCTATTGGCCGTAGCAATTATGACCCAGGGAAATGACACAGTTCGGATAACATTAATATAAGGTGACTTGATAAAATGGTTTTGCTTTGTTAGGACGAGGTGGATGGCTGATAGCTGACTTTGCTGCAGGAGACCACCGTTTGGGTTTGAAAAAGGCACAAGAGACAAGACACATGAATAAACAAATCAGTGAGGATATTTTGCTTCACATTTGTATAATTTGTGCACTAATTAAATGTATTCCAAATAACACAGAAACAGGGAAAATGAAGTGGTATCAATTATGTTTTCATGTTTAATAAACAAACGAAAAACCTCCAGAAATCTAATAAAGTTAAAATGCTGCCCGACACACCCAAGGTTCTGTGATGGCAGCCATTCATTCATTTCACAATTGGCAGATGTGGAGGTAATGATGCCTAGGATATACTGCCGGCATACGGACACCAGCACACACACACACCCATGCATGCAGATAAACACACACATACAATCCAAGAATATTAAATACTAATCCATAAAAGATTGTCCACAGACCAGCTGACCTGTCAGTTTCTCACCATGAAGTGGAAGTTGATGTAAGATGTAACATTTTTTGATTATTTTCTGTCATTTTTAAAAACCTCTCCATCATTCTTAAGTCGCTCTCGACGTCCCACATGACAGATGACTGTAATTGGCCTTTGCCGTTTAGAAATCAGCCAACCAAACAGCAGAAGGATTCATATCTTGCCAACATGACCCATGCAGACATAAAGTGGGAAGTGATGTTGTGATGAATCAGAGCTAAGTCTGTCTTAACTCCAAAGTCTAACATGTCAACAGATATAAATCAATCTAGTCTTCCAACGATTTACAATTTTAAAGGGATATTTACTTCTTTCTCATCTTTCTGCATCTAAATCTTTACTCACTGCCAGAAGCCATGGTAGTATGTTGGGACAAGCATTTATTTCAGTTGTTTCTGTATAATGAGATGTTGGTGTTAATAAACAAAGCATGTTAAGTTGATCCATTGGTTCATGGCAGCTAGAGACACTTAAATCACCCTCCCATCTTCCTGCCTCAGTTCTCGCAACTGAGGCTGAATTTATCTTGGCAACAAGAAGTCAGTAATGTAATCAAAGTCTACTTAGGCATCTGGACCATGGGCAACAGCTAGAGGCAACACACAGAGAAAAGACACTTAACCAGTTTTGATTTGTCATTATCCTTCTGATGCTGATAAGCTTTTGTGATTCACAACGGCATTACCTCTTTGTCATTGTGTTATTCTCCCTGAAAGGTAATTTAGCTTCTGGAATATTTCTTGGAAAGGTTGGCCACCAAAAACCCATGTTTCAAGTATCCAATTCTCACTGCCTGTAGGATTTAAATGAAAAATGGTACTCTGCCGATTTAGCATTGCACTCCTATGTCAGTGTTGGAACTTGATGGGCAGTTTTAAAAGGATCAAAACTAATGCAGCAAAACCCCAGGCCGTCTTTTTTTATTCCACGCATTCTTACTTGTCAAAACCTGAGGCCTTATGCAGTTAATGTTGCCTTGAGATGATAGTGAAAATTCATCAGATTTATGGAGCCACAAAAGGCTTTATGCAACTTTTATCACATACTTCTATGCAATAGTACTTCCTGACAAAAGTACAGAGTTTGCTGAATGAAATATGTGGAATTCCACTTAATTATATCATTAAAACCATACTAAAAGTTAAAATTTCATATTTTCATCTGCTACTACTGATAATGGAAAAACATGGTAAAATGTAATATGATGGCCCCTAAACTACTGTATATAAGAATCTTAACTTTTTACAGTTAATTAATACAGTTATCTGATTACTTTTATTATACAGTAGCTAGAGTATATTACATTTTTCCCAATAAGTTAAACACACTGGGGTGGGAGAGTTCATTGTTTTGTATGTAACTTCAAAGCATATGCATGTAGCTATGCAAATGTAAATTGCATCAAAAAAGTATCTACATGTCAGGTTTACAACAGCTACAGTGATATTACGTTGGGACCACAACAGCTGTCTTTGACCCTGATTGGTCAGCTTCTGTGGGGGGCAGCTTTGGCTCAGGAGGCTCCGGTCGTCCACTATTCAGAAGGTCACTAGTTAGATCTCCGATTCCTCCTGTGTGCAAGCTGAAGGGTGTCCTTGGGCAAGATATTGAACCCTAAATTGCTCCTGATAGTTAGTCCCGACCTTGCACAGCAGCTTGTAAACATGTGTGCAGTGAATGGATGATGGGTGAATAAGCAGTGGAAATATTGTGCCACTTACCATTGTGTTTTTCCCAAGTTTCTTTGTGTCTCTCAAAGACGCTAAACACTGTAAACTGCTCCCTTAAAATCTTTCTTCTTCTTTACATCTAAATCAAAAAGGATGCAACATTTTGGGCCCAGATTGCCTCTTTGTCGGGTATACAGGCATCTCCTACAAGTTTCCCATGCTGGTAGAGACTGCTGATTGTTGATAGGGAAGACAACATGAAGCAAGTTGAAGAAAGGCAAAGTCATCAGCTGTTTTTTAGTGACGCACGTCTATGAAAATCATCTCGACTGAAAACCCTTTACTCCTCCACAATTTCATCTCTCTATCATAGCAAATGAAAGATAACATGAACACGGTGAGTGTATGGCAATCGTCTCCTATTCAATAAAAAGTTTAGGTAATATTGAAGTAACTTGGATGTACCTTTAGTTTTAAAATGTAATACATAGCCCAAAGTTGCTTTATATTATAGATGAATTAAAGAATGCAAAGGTCCTATTAGAGATATAATGAGATCGAAACCTGCTCTTAACTCCCTTGCTTCAAGTATAATCCCAGTTTAAATGTTCTTTGGCATTTTGACCAGTTAGCATTAGCTGCACAGATGCTGTGAGTATAGTCACTCTGAATGTTTCATGCAAGTCTAAAGTCTCTTAATAAGGCTATTTATTTATTTATTTACTTTATTTATCTGTCCCCTGAGTGCTATTTTGCTGTGCTGCATTCACACATAGTTGAACATAGTCACACTAGCTGTCCAGTACAACCAGTCTGATCTCTTGGCCATTAGAGAAGATGAAGGGCCTTGCTTCTGGGCACCTCACTGGTGGTAATTAGGGAGCAGTAAGTGCCACTCTTTCATTTCCCAGATTCCCAAATTTATCCTGCGGGTCCAGAGATCAAATCAGCAACACTCCCAGTCCCCTTAGGCCACTGCTACCTCACATTTGTGAACGTTAATGATCTATCAATGTTAACGAAATACATGCAGCAGCTTTAATAGCTCATCGAGAGTCTCAAGATGCAATAAGATCTCCATTTTAAAAAGGGGAGCTACTCTGGCCCCAGTCTTCACTTATTTGTACATTTCTCTCCCTCCTCATTCCTGCCTAATAGCATGGAGGTACTCTCATAGTCTCAAGTTCAAGTTGCCACCAGTGGAGTCATAAGCTCTCAGACACACTTGAAAAAACTCTTTGTCCCTGCAGTGTGACATTACATGATGATATATGTCAGTCTCTGTGTCGCCCTGACTGTCTCTCTCCGACTCCTTGGCTCTGTCCTGTAGAGGGAAATGACTGAGAGATTATTCATTGGAAGATAATGACGGTACAGCAGCGCAAGTGCCAAAGGCTCTTGATAGACTGCCAGACAGAGCAGTCTGCATCTGTGTGTGTGTGTGTGTGTGTGTGTGTGTGTGTGTGTGTGTGTGTGTGTGTGTGTGTGTGTGTGTGTGTGTGTGTGTGTGCTGATGATAGTTTACCAGGCAGAATGACTGTCTGAAAGAGTTGGAAGTATCTCTGGCTGCACTTGAACATGATTTGGAGCTCATTCAGACTCAATTTGCTGCAGAGCGAGAGAAAGAGAGCAAGAGAAAGAGACAGAGTAACACAAAATGACAGATGAAGAGCAAGACAGAGAGAGAGAGAGAGCAACGGACAGAAAGAAAAACACAGCATATGCATTTGCACTTTAATTCCCTCATATCTTTCTGGTGAAAAGGAAGGAAGTACTTATCAGTAACAAGTGTCTTCCCCTTCAAGGACATGTTCAACATCGACCCTTCTGCAACTTCACCATCCTCTTTATCCTCCTCTTGCCTCTTTGTCTCCTTGTTTGCTGAACCTCTTGAGACATCAGAGCTGAACAATGAAGCCCACTTTATCAACTTTTTTCCCCCCTGAGTGAAAGCATCTGGAATAGGATATCCCGATGAGTTTGGATGATAAATATTCCAACAAACAGTGTAGTAGAACTATCAGCAGTACAGAGGACAATGCAGATAGTCAAATCATACTGACAACATGTCACATGTCAAAACAGCTTCACCCTCTAACTTTTCTTGTTAAGCCCCTTCTGATGCTGCACCATGACTGAATCTGCTACTGTCCTATTTCCCCAGCAGGGCCGAGCTCCAGCCGTCGCTGCAGCCCGTTGGCCACGACAACGGGGTGAGAGGGGACATCCGATGCCACGGTTGAATGTACATGGCAGTGACGATGGGCAAAGGTTAGGCACTGCAACAAACCATTGCACTTGGCAAATATCAGGTATTTTAGCAGTCAGGTTAACACAGTGGTACATGTTTTTATGTTAATTATATGTGAAGCTGCCCTGATGAGGCTCTATGGCTGAAACTAACAGCCATGATATTCTAATATAATGTGAGGCTCATTTTTTTGCATTGTTTGCTTTGATGTGCCAGCTTTTTTAAACTCTATGTAAAGATCTCTGTATCTGTATGTATTAGTATTTATTTTATTATGGTATATGCTAGCTAGTCTGTTTGCCATTGTTAGTTGATAATTATTACTATAAATTGGTGTGAACATTAATCTGAATATACTTTATATGCCATATAGTGGCATATACATCCTACCTGTGGCTGGAAAAGTCTGGACTGACAGGCAGCACAGAAGCACTTATCATGGCAGCACAAGAACAGGCACTTACTACAAGATCAATAGAGGCGGGGGTCTACCACACCAGACAGGACCCCAGGTGCAGGCTGTGCAAAGATGCTCCTGAGGCAGTTCAGCACATAATAGCAGGGTGTAAGATGCAGGCAGGAACAGCGTAATGGAACGCCATAACCAAGTGGCTGGCATAGTGCACAGGAACATCTGCACTGAGTTAAGGTCAGGATGAAAGGTGTTCCTGTGCACTACACTATATGTCTATACCTATATCTATATATTATCTAACCTGGTATCACCATCATCTTAGATATTTTCAAGTGTGGTTACAAGTGTGGGTACTCAAGACACACAAAAACATTCTTTTTTTTATTAGCAGTCAAATGCCATGCCTCCAATAATTCATGTCAATGCCTAAATGCCACTGGACACATTGTGTAGAGGTCAGTGTATCTGAAGATAACCTGGTGCAATAAAAAATGAAAATAAAAAAAAGATTTGCTCCTCCTCATCTTTAAACTTCAACAGTGTCTAGGTTTTAATGGGCTGCTCTCTCACTGCCTATGTGGCACCAGTAATAAAGATATTATGTTGTAATACTTGTGCAAAATGTCTTGTTTAAAATTTACTGTATTTCTTGTTAAATAGTCTGAGCTTTTGACGAGTGTGTGCCCGAACCTCACTGACCAGTAAAGTAATGCACTTCAAGATTGCATCGAGTGCTCTATGTGGAGTCAAACTGATGCTGGTATGTACATAATAGCCTAATTACAGACAGATTGCATGCACACAATCATACACACATTATAAAAAACTAAAATACTGTTACACCCATACACAAACACATGCATACATGAGCACACACCATTATGGTACCAATGCACCATGTATTCAGACACACTCATACATAAACACTCACCTTTGCCACAAATTTTTTTCATTTTTTGTCACATGTTTGGATGTGTGAGACACAACACACACATGCACTGTCACACACACACTGTCCTTGTGAGGAAGGTCAGAGCAGCCACCCTGCTGTGTGTATGAAAAGTATAAATCATGAATGGAGGATAATGTATGGTAAGCAAAACATATGACCGGGCCAACAGCTTCTCTGCCCCCTCTCTCTCTCATTTCCTTTTTTCTCTTTATCTCTCTCTGTGTCCTTCTTAGCCTCTATCTCTCTTTGTTTCCCTTCATATTCCCTCTTCATCCTCTCACCTTTATCTTTATCTGTTTTTCCTCCACCCCTCTTTCACCTTCTTGTTGTGAGGGTAGCAGGTGATTGCAGTGACATCACCTCCTTCAACCCCTAAGCAACCCCATGTTGCCTCCTTATCTTTTCATACAACACACACTGCATTATTCATCATAGTTGTACACACACACACACACACACACACACACACACACACACACACACACACACACACACACACACACACACACACACGCAGTACATACGCACACATATAGAAAGGAAAAAGGAACGATGGAGAGGAGAAAAGAAGCAGAAGGGACGATGGGAGGCAGAGGCGAAGAAAAGCGAAGAAAAGAAAAATGTGGTTTCTGTTCATACATAAAATTTTTATCTCCGCTGCTCGGTCATTATGGGCCTGTTATGTATGTCAACTGTACGTTCCTTCACCAGACACACAAGTGAAGTCAAGGGTTACAGAAAACATGGTTAATAATTTAAAAAAAGGCAAGCTATATAAAAAAAAAGCCATGGTAATTGAAAATGTATCAAACATAGAAAGACATTTGGAATAAAAGACTCAATGTGCTTTTTTAAAGGTTTAATATGTTTTTAATCTCATGCTTTATTCCCAAAATAACTCTAAAATAACAAAACATGTGAATAAATTGACTCAAATCATGTGAATCTACTAAATATCCTCAACTTCTAGTCATCTTTGTCTTCATTTTCATCTGAGTGTGAGGCTGAGGCATAGCCTACATTTTCCTCATAATAAGACACAGGCACTTTGTAGTGTGTGTTTGCAATGCGTCTTTGGCTCTGCTGTAAAAAGCGGAATGTAAATGATGATAATTAATTCATTTGCAAATTCATTAAGCATCATCGTAAAATGTCTGTGTGGCCTTTAATGGAAAATACGGTGCTTCCAGTGGACTTTTTAATATTTACTGCAACCAGTGTTTTCCGTAGTAGCCCGCCTTATTAGGATGTATCTTGTCTGTGCTGTCAATGCAATTCTTGATGTGTTTTGTCATGAATTATTTTGCTAATATTTGTCAAACACTGAATGACTCACTGCTCTGTACTCCGCAGGACACAACCTCTCAGCTGAGCCTGCACACACATCAATAGAGAGCATGAAGGGGCGGGACTGATACAGAAAGATAGATATGTTTGTTATCGTGCTGTCATTGTTTTGATGCAGAGGGTAGTGATCCTAAATGTGCATGCATAACGAATCAACACTTGTAAATCAAAACTGCTTCATTAGAATTAATGAATTTAATAAATTAGCCGGCTGAGCTTAAATGAGTAGTCAGCTGTTTGGCTGGCAGCTGATGCTTATGGAAAGCTCTGTATCTGCTTAAGGTTAAGTTTTTAATTAGTGTAACTCACTGATGTTGCTTCCTGGATTGGCTGCAGTATTTAAGGCCATATTTTAATGGCGTAAGTGCAACAACCAGCAAAAGGTGGCACTGTAGCTCTTGGGTGCAGAGACTTTGAGGGCGTCTCCAAGCACACCTGCTATTTCGGTTTATATTGTATATGAGTAACAGTGGTATATATAAAGGGGCTTGAGGAAGTGGAAATTGGATCAAATGATGTGGTGATTAATAAAAAAAAACACATTACTGGTTTCATAGCTTGGCAACAGATGAGCCAATTACACTGGAATATGACACCAGTGGCTCAACAAATGGAGAAGCAGCATTATATTGTGGTCCGGATGGTGTGGAATGACGCAATATGAACAGACGGCACCACAAATAACCATAATCCAAAGGCGTATGGTTGCATAGAAAAATACCGACTAACTGTCCAACCTCCACTTTAAAAAACAGAGCTCTTGATTTTGGAAAAAAAAACAAACGTTTTCAATCTCAGTGAGGCTCTCTTGGTTAAATCGAAGTTAAATAAATGAAGCAATACAATAAAATGAGATTACTAGGAGTCTGGTATGTGAATTACAATCAGGCCCTAAACTCAGCTGTAAAGATGCAATCATAATCTAAAACAGATTACATTTTCTCCAAGTTATTCAAGTGATATTGTTATTCCTGGCTTGTCCGTGCATCCATGCATTCATAATTATTGGATTTCTCTTTCATACATTATGTGGATACATAAAACCTTGTGTGTGAACGATTCCTATGAGGGTGAATGAGGGGGGGGCAATTTGAATGTTATTATTCATGAAAT
The DNA here is from genome assembly GCF_963691925.1 of Scomber scombrus. Classification (NCBI taxonomy): domain Eukaryota; kingdom Metazoa; phylum Chordata; class Actinopteri; order Scombriformes; family Scombridae; genus Scomber; species Scomber scombrus. The sequence goes on along the minus strand of NC_084981.1, from coordinate 25,152,896 downwards.
GATGGCAAATTATCCAGAATTACGTCATGTCATTAAAATTAAAAAATAAAAACTGATTGTCCCACAATACATTAGATACATCGGTGTAGGTTGTGCTGTGCTTTATTTTTATGTGTTTTATGTAATATTTAGCTACTTACTAAATTATTTTTTTCTTGGCTTTCCCCCTCCCCTTTTTTCCCTTTTTTCAATTGCAGAGTCTGTCCCTCAGACTGAGCCAAACTTTCTGCCAAAAGTGGATTCTGGGTGGCAGACTGTTTGTTCACAGTGAAACTTCTTGGAGTTTGTCTCCAATTTAAACTTTTGTGTTGTGCATTAGCATTTCCTCAGCAGATAATAACTGTGTGGTATTTGAGGATGTCTAAGATGCATCAGTATGGGTTGTCATACAATGTCATGTATAAATAAATCATGAATGAATCGTATTTAATATTGGCTGCTGTTTGAAAGGTCAGACGATGATGATTGTTGGAGTTCTGAGATATGAGATACGGAGATACAAGTGACAGTTTCCCTTCTGAACTGTTACATTTGAATGATTTTTTTAAGGTGAATGAACAAGTAAGACTTTAGTATTTCAAAACACAGAAACAGAGCAGGGAAAGATGTTTTTGTGTTATGTGTTTTTTTCCATACTTCCTGTCCTATTTATCATCCTGTATCCTCTTTGACTTATCTTGCACAGCCCTTGGAGAGAACATCTGAGTACATACATACATCATGCATGTAGTTATATGCGATAAGTGTAAGCAGAGGTTATGCAAGGCAAACACAAACCTCCAGTGTCCGGAAGTAACCCACTATCTACAGATCTATAGTGTGATTCAGCTCATTGAAGCTGGTGTTAACGTGTGGTCAATACTAAATAATATGACCCCTTTGTGTATACTCACTTCTAAATTAAAATACACCCACCTCCGTGTTTGAATCGGATTCTTTTCAAGTGGTGGATTAGATAAGAGGCTGCATGTGAGCAGCGTGTCTGTGGTCAGAGCCGAGCTGAAAAGCAGCAGCTGAATGTTAAATATCTGCCTGTGGAAAGTGACCACCGGTTACATCAGTGCTGTTTTTATTCTGTTTTAAACTGAATAATAGAGTGTTAAACTGTATAATGTGGTCAAGGCTGCATCCACATGGGGTCACTGTAGCATGTGGAGTCTTACATGATCTCTATTGTAAGAGTCAGCCTTTATTTAATTTGCCAAAAGATGGTAAAAACAATATTTGTCCAGTAGTGGAAAGAATACAGTGGTCTAGATTAAACTTGTGGTCAAGTTGTGCTGGTGAGTTGGCTCGAATAAATTGAGAGCTGAAATGAGAGCAATTATTATAAAATAGAGAACATCTGTGTGGTAGAAAAGTGGTTTTAATGCTCAGAGAGACAAAATCACTGCCATTCCTTTACTGAGATTGTCAGAATGTTAAAATAGGAAAAAACTTTATCCTAACCCTAACCCTAACCCTAACCCTTCTTCGGACAAGATGGCACTTAACTGAATGAGTATACTGCTTTTTCTTACAACATAGCCGATGAAAAAACAAGAGTAGAACCTGTGTGAGTTCTAAATAATTGTATTATTATATTATCATTTAACTAAAAGAGAAAATAAACTGCAAAAAAACCCAACAAACTTAGTACACCCAAACCAAAATGGTGGATGTCAGTGGGTTTGCTACTAGCGTCATTCCTGACCGCTGGTAGTGCTATGAAGCCATGTTTCTGGCTGTGGGCCCCTGTTTTGCATGTACTGTGGAAACCATCAGTGTTTACGCTATTCAACTGACCGATAGTTGGTGGCGGTTACTTGCCAACAAACACAGTAATGCACTTAACAAGGCAGTGAAGAAGACTGCTGGCAAGCAAACATGGTTGTTAACAAAGCACGGTTTGAAATATTTATAAAATCAGCTTTGGAAATGTTTTATGAGGGAGGATATGCAATCAACATGTTCTCTGACTTGTTAGAACTCACAGTGCTTTTTAGCTAGAAACACTTGTAACCGACCCACTCCAGCATCTGACACATCAACACCTTTGCATGGGCTGAGAACTGGTAAAAGTCTACGAAATTTTGCAATTGGGATGTGTCTACAATAACTAACACATTTGGACATGATGTGACTCTGACTAGTCACATGCCGGGTTAGATTATTTTATAGCTCTACTGTTATTGTGAGTTTAACACTCCCTTGTGTCATACTAAGCCAGACTATAGCCCTTACTTTACCACATGCATCATGTTATTATCAAACATGATTAAATATCTAACCACAAAGAGAATACCCAATACCACAATACCCAAAGGAACTAAACAAAATAATAATGTAGCTCAGTTCATGGTACCATCATTGTTGGCGCACTTGTTGAAGCTCATTTGAAGTCTACAAGAAAAAGCCTTTGGAGAGCTGTGTGATGGAGAAACCCATCCTAAAGTTCTTTTCCATGTGCAAAAAGTGTGTTTCTCTGGTGTACAGTAGCGTGTGGCATTACGTGAAGCACACTATCCAGAAATTCACAAACACTAATACATGTCCTATCTTGTAACTATAAATCTCCTCATCATTACAGTTCTCTGATAGCATCCATACTCACTTAGACACTTGATACGAAATGTGTTTCCCACACACACTGTCAGTCTCTTCTCATCCCAGCTAGAGAGGGCAATAGCTAGCAACACACTCCACACGTTTTGATGGCATTTGCAGCAGTTTAATAGAATTTCTGACTGAAAACAGCTCCAAAACACGGCTCACCCTCCTGTTTTAACACAGTTACACACAGAGATAAAACCCCCGGCTCTTAACTTTCCCACACACACACACACACTCAATCTCTTCTCATCCCAGCTAGCGAGGGTGATTGCTAGAAACACTCCACATGTGTTGATGGCATTTACGCAAGTTTAATAGAATTACTGACTGAAAACAGCTCCAAAACACGTCTCAGTATCCTATTTTAAGAGTTACACACAAAGATAAAATCAACCCTTTAACAACCCATTAGGTTAAAATAATTATCTCCTGATTGGCATTGAATGGGTAATAACAGGTTGATACCTGATTACCCAATAAACACTTCAAGAAAAAAGGACCTAAGAGGTTTCAAGACTATTTTAAATTGAAGACATTTCAACATTGTTCCAAACTATAAATTAATGCATAAATTATAACACTTCAGTGATAATTTAACCACTTCATATTTCAAGATATACTGTGTAATTGAACCAAACAAAATGGTAATGTGTGAAAATGTAGGATACTACACAATGAATGCAAATTTTTCCCACAAGGCAACTCTACAGGGAACCTTTAAGTAGTATAAGAGGAAGTCAGACCAGGTGAGCTTTATCTCCGTGACATCCCAACATCCCACTCCAAAGCTCTGAAAGGAGACACTGTAGCGATGCCCACTCCTGAGGGAGCCACGGCATATTTCCCATCCCTCCCCTGCCCACATCCTCCTAGCTCTTGATTGGCTGTACACGCACTGATCCAACTAATTAGGTGTCTACAAAACAGGGCTTTTAAAATACAGAGTGCCTCAGTGCTGTATTTTCCAATCCCTGCCTTATCCCTCCAGGATCAGGAGTAGGTACCACTGCCATATGCATCCTGTCTTCAGAGAGACAACACCAACTAAGCATACAGTACTTGTTGCATTAAGCAGACAAGGAAAAACTCTCTAAAAAACGGTATAATGGGAAATATGGAAGAAAACATTGTCAGGACTCAACATTAAAGGAGAGTCACTCTGGGCTAAATAATGCCTACTGCATAGAATTACAAAAAAACAGATCATTGATTCAAACAACAAAGAAAATATATTATACTTAACATCCATAGACTCCCAAATCAACATATAAAAAGGATAACTGACAGAAGAGCTATTTGAAAATATGCTGAGCTGAGATAAAACAGCAGCATCAATATGAAAAAGCCATTTTACTAAATAAATGGCTGTATTATACATTTCCCCAACTGTTGTTATGACATCCTTTAGTTATATTTGCCATTAAAATATTGTAATATAGCCAAATGTCTCCAACATCAGAAAAGCCAGTTTCAGTCAGGCAGGGAGATAAGAGTGCAAGTACACACATAAACAGATTATAGATTATAATGTCATTATTATTTCATCTAAGGCCAAAAGTTACATATTTCAACTTTAAAAGGCAATTTGGATGAGAGCCTATGAGAGATGACATTTTAAAAGGCTAACACTTAAAGGTGCAGTGTGTAGAGTTTAGTGGCATCTAACATAACAAACGTGGCAGAAATGGAATAAAATATTCATAAGTATGTTTTAATTAGTGTGTACATCTCCATGGGGAGCAGGTCTTCTTCCATGTGGCCCACCATGTTTCTACAGAAGCCCAGAGTTGACAAACAAAACACTGACTCTACAGATGGCCTTTACATTTTTTCGCAAGCTTCGTGGCCCACTGGACTTTCTCCTACACGCTTGTAAGGGCAGGTTCAGAGGAGGGCAGTTGGTTGCAATCTGCAACCTCGTCGCTAGATGCCATAAAAATCTTCTCCTTTAAAAGCCAGTCTTTGATTCAATTTGATCAAATCCCTGACATGGATTAGAGCTGTGGGTCTTTAGATTGGAGCCCAGACAGAGAGCGTGTTGTGCTGACACTGATTAAATTGTGTCTTGCCAACAGACAACGGTACATGAATATGAATCCTATATTTATTATCATCCTCTTTTGATTCAAAGAGTGTATCAGTACTGATAGGAAACTCTGCCTCATGCAGCTTCACATTTGGCAGATAGACTGCCAAATCCAAGCTGATTTCTGCAGAGTGGAACTCAATTTGTCCATCTGAACTTGCCACACTTGAAAACCAAGCCTTACTTTTAGCACAGAGTCTGTTACAAGACCAAAAACACAGAATCCCTGCTGCAGTATCTCTCTCTCTGCAGATCCAACCTTCACATATACTCCATCTGCTGCAAGATCTGGGATGGATATACTCGGCTGTAGAACCAGAGAGCTGCTATCATTCTGTCAAACTAATGGAAGCGCTGCCACCCTGTTTCTTTTCAATGAGCCCCCCATCAACAAGGAGGGGTTTTTGTGTGTTTTAATGTGTGCTTTTGTGTGTTTCAGATAATGCCATAGCAGTAGGTTGTTCAGCTTAAAGTGGCTGAACTGATAAACCACAACAACGACATGCCTGGGCAACAAGACCCAACTGTGTATGAGTGTATGTGTGTGTGTGCATGTGTGTGTGTGTGTGTTAAGTGATGATGAAACATGGGTAGGGTGCTGTAGTGGGCTGCTCCCTACCTTTCAAAAAACCCCAAACCCTGCTGTCTTCCTGACAAGCTACACACACACACACACTCACACACACATGTAGCAATCCTAATTGCTGTCTCTTTCCTGCAGGGTGAGAAAATAGGCTACCTGAAGGCATCTCTCACCCACTCATTTCCTCCCACCTCTTCTTCTTCTACTGTGTTTCCTTTCTTTCCTATCTCTCTCTCTCTCTCTCTCTCTCTCTCTCTCTCTCTCTCTCTCTCTCTCTCTCTCTCTCTCTCTCTCTCTCTCTCTCTCTCTCTCTCTCTCTCTCCCTCTCTCTCTTTCTCTCTCTCTCTCTCGCTCTTCTTGTCTTCTTGCATCTCATTCCTCGTTTCCTTGTGTCTCATTACTTTGCCTCTCTGTTTTCCCTGGTCTTTTTGTTTTGTTTTTTTGTTACTCTCTACTGCCTCGGGTTTGTTGCATTTGTCTTTTCTCCTGATCCTCTTCTCTGCCTTTCTACCACTTGTCATCTATAGACACGTCCTCCTATATGTTAAAACGCAAAGCTGACATTCCCTGCAAACTGCAAGTCAAGATGTCAGCTGTCATATACCTTTGTGACTTTGAAAAGTTGGATATACCCTGAGTTTCAGAGTCACAAAGAAAACAAAGAAACAGAAAACTGTGAAGCACAAGAGAATCCATACATTTCCCCTCCCTTCTCCTGTGTTCTCATTGCAGCCATCGTCTTACCTCCTGCTAAGGTATACAAATATAATCACAAGCCAACAAAAAAGACTCTTATAAAAGCATCAGCAGCTATTAACTTACATAAATCATGCCCCCAGGATGTTAGAAGAATACTCATTGAGTAACTTTTTGTTGTGCCATTAGGAGCTTGACAGAAACTGACAGCTCTTTGAAAATGGTTTTACCCCCCCGCTGAACCTCTGCAGTGAGCTGACGTGTTGCACAGTGCGAGCAAACTAAATCAACTCCAATTATTTCTGTTTTAGTATCATGTTCATTATGGATAGAAGTGTCTCACCTCATCATGTCCACCATCCTGTCTCCTACCTGTTTCTTATAGTTCGGACAAAACTACTCTGCCTTTTCTTTTTCCACTTCCAATTGTTTAAAATCTCTTTTATGAGCATCTAGATGACAGAAAAGTCAAGAATAAAAGGACATTAGTCCAATTATTCCATTCCAACCTTTCATCCATCACTCATATCCTGCCACTCATCCAGGTCTGGGCTGGGTGACTGTGCATTTTTGTTGTTTTGGTCAATACACAATGCTTCTTATCACTGGTGACAGCTGAAAGGTAGATTGCCTGCTGAAATGAGAGCTTTCCGGTCAGGCTGAGCTCTGTCTTCAACGTGACAGTACAAAGCCCAAATTGCTGCACAAATCCACCTGCCGACCTTGCAGTTCATCTTACCAGCAGAAGATTGAGGTACCTGAATGAACAATCATGACAAACACTTTGGCATCACATTCAGTGGCTTTCAAAGGCTTGTTTGATGACATTCAAGGACAGAAGTCTGGAATTTTTTGGCCTGAAACAAAATGACTCATAAACTGATGCAAGAAGAACATTCACCTCAATCACATGGTCTTCTTCATTATGCAAAGTGTTGATTATTGAGTGAAAGTGCTGATGAAAGTCAGAGTGATGAAGGATAAAACATTTAGAGTAAAGTTTGACCACTCTTTTTTTTAAAACACAGCCCTTATGTTAGTAGCTTATTAAGTGCCTGTTGCTAATTTGTTGTTACCCTAACCCAGCAGAGGCAACACAGTCCTTTATCATGGAAGACATTTTGACATGTCACTATAGGAAAAGCACAGTTGTAAGTAATACAATTAATGAGTGCTAAATTAGTGTTGTGCATTCTGGCTCATTGTCACACTGCCACATCTTACTGGGACATTTCAATAAAGAGGAGCCATTATTAATTTTATTAGTAACACCTGTGCTTTTCCAACTATGACAAATCAATATGTCTTTTCTAAGAAAAGACTATTATTTGAGTCATTTGTGTCTGTTCCTGGTGAATGTAGATGTATTAAAATGACATTTTACCAAAGGTTTGGTGTCCACAAATTTGTAAGGGAAATATCGATCACTTCTGCTCCTTTCCAGTTTTTCCACCATGAACTTGTTTACTTTGTCTCTGCTGTTCAATGGAGAGCAGCTATTGTATTCTTGCTAAAAATGGCTGCGAAAGGTTAATTGGTGAGAATCATGAAATGTGAAATGAGCTAAAATAAGATTTAAAAAACACTGCATAGAGCTGCTTTTTTCACTGCTGCTTTTGGATTTTTCTGATGTTTTTTTTCTATCATGTGCAAAGGTACATCTGACTAAATTAAATTACCTACCTAATTTACCTAGGAAACAGACTACCAGCCCAGCTCTTCAAGTTGACTGTAAGTCTGTCTTTGTTTTACATTCAACTCACATTGGTTGCAAACTCGGTGTATCACTTTTCATCCTGTCTTTTTATACTCCGAGAGAAAGAGAAATAGAGATAGAAGGGTTCAGAGGGCTGCCCTCAGGCGTACACACACAAGCACACACACACACACACACACACACACACACACACACACACACACACACACACACACACACACACACACACACACACACACACACACACACACACAGGTTATCTCGACTCCCATGCTGGTTTATTTGCTTTATTCACACAGCTTGTCATATTCCTTGACTGACGCAACAGTAGGTAAGGCAATTTTTCTAACTTTACTTTAAACTGACATAATTTTGATGACTACAAAAGCTAGAGGAGAAAATTAAAATCACAACAGAAAGAGATTACACTTTGATATCTAAGGGGAAAAAAAGGATGTGTCTAACTTCTGAGGTAGAACTTTCTTTTTCCAGATATGACTATTGGGATATAAATATTTGAAAGTATTCCTAAAAGAAAGAAAAAACAGTTCAACAATTTGTAGTCTTAAAACTGAATTGAAAGAGAAAGAGAGATTCCAAGATGATCAGTGAAAGAACAATTTACCTTTAACATGAGAACAACAGCAAACATCAAAATCTTTCCCTATTTCCAAACTCCTCTAAAATGAACCACTGGTCTCTTTCACAATCTGTAGCAGCCTGATATCTTCTCATCAGGATCACGACAGAATGGAGCCTTTCTCAAAGTGCATTGGGAAAGAGGGAAACACCCACAATAGGTCACCGATCCATGACATGACTGAGACTGAGACAGTCACACTCAGACTTGCAATTTAGAGCCTCAAATGAATCCAAATGACACTTGAAATGTGGGACGACTCAAGTGCTCACAGGTAGCTGAGTTAAATTGGACTGAGATGCCTTTCCAGCACTAGATGACCTAATGTGAACTGGCTGTGGCACATATATGGCTGCCACATTTGGATTTGAGGATGGCTACAGATCCACACACCGGCCGACCAAATACATTTTAACGCTGATTCAGTTCTAATTCAGTGCAATTCAAAATCCAGCAAAATATGTATTTTTTCTCTTCCATTGTGATTGAAATTTTCAGTAAAATGAGTCTCATTTTATCACAGCTTTCACTTTTATAATCAACTAAAGTTGTTTGGTTGCTGTGGTATTTCTTGCCATTCACAGGTGGATACAGTATGTGTTGTTATAAACTTAAATAATATCTAAGGTGACAGAATGTATTCAGATATTATTAGTTTTTAATTGAGTGTGATATTGTAAATATCAACTTTACCAACACAGTTCCAAACCAAAGACCCTTTAAAAAGCATGTATTTAAATCTTCATTTAGCATTGCTGGACAGGCTAAAACCTAAAAACAGTATACATATATGAAACGCATGTTTAAGTTAAACTCTTGTGTCACAGTTGTACAGGCAAGTGGATCCAAATGCAGAAATGGCAGGCAAGCGACAGGAACTGAAGAAAACATATTTATTATCAGACCCTGGTAGATGAAGACAAAAACTGTCTTGAAAAAAAAACCCAAACCCCAAAAAAACGCTGTGATACATTGACCATGAACTGACAAAGAACTCACAGAACAGACAGGGATAAATAATGATAGATAATAAATAGTAAATGGAAAATGGAAAAGAAGGGAAACACAAAGATTGGTTAACAATGAAGACAACAGTAAAGTAGCCGGCAACAATCAGGTCAAGGCTAACGAGACTAAACACTGGACAGGTGTGAAGTGGAAATCCAGCCTGAGCAAGACTTCAGCAACACGTGAGAAGCACAAGGTTACAATCTGTCAAGAATAAACCAAAGCAAGGCAGAGATAAAACTAAAGATAACAAAAGCTCTGGACTCAAAGGAAACACAACACCAAGCTCAAGCACTACACACAGAAACACAAATAGCAAATACAGTTATCACAAATGTTCTGTAACGCAGAGCACATTCAAAACCGACACAGAGCAGATCAACAACAAAAACACCACATTACATCTTAACCCTCCTGCTGTCCTCGAGTCAAGGAAGGAAGGAAGGAAGGAAGGAAGGAAGGAAGGAAGGAAGGAAAGGAGGGAGGAAAGAAGGACGGAAGGAAGGAAGGACAGGAGGGAGGAAGGAAGGAAGGAAAGGAAGGAATGAAGGACGGAGGAAATAAGGAAGGAAGGAAGGAAGGAAGGAGGGAGGAAAGAAGAAAGGGAGGAGGGAGGGAGGGAGAAAGGAAAAGAGGAAGGAAGGAAAGAAGGACAGAGAAAAATAAAGAAGGGAATGTAGGGGGGAGGAAAGAAAGAGAGAAGGAGGGAGGGAGGGAGGACAGACGGAAGGAAAGAAGGGAGGACAGAAGGAACAGTCAAAACAGACGGGGTCGATTTGACCCGGGAGAGGACGACATGAAGGTTAAGCATCTTTTTTTCTTCTCATTGTTTGTTTATTGTAATGTCGATGTTGGATACAACCGGTCTTATTCTTGTCTATCTACACAAATGGAAAAGAGTTGACCATACTGTAAGTTACCATCTCATTACACTACTCAGCTAATGAAAGAATGATAAAGAAAGAAACAGAAGGCCATTTTAACATGAAGGAAATGTGTTATTCATACTGTGTTTGGGTCAGTAAACATTAAAAATTAAAAATGGGTTAAAGTGACTTTCAAACATACCATTGCACATATAACGGTAGTGTTTGAGTTTCATACACATATCAGACTCTGTGGAATTGTTGGAAATTTTCATACATATATGATAGAGAGAAAAGGAGGAAATAATCTTTCAGTTTATTTATTTATGACAACAGGGATCTCAAAGTACCGATGGTGCACATATCTATCTTTACAGGAATAAACCCTCTGAAGGATTGTGGTTAGTAGTGGAGTTACTTTGTATATTCAATCGTAGCCAATGATAGAGCAGGGACGAAAAATATTGTATAAAAAGCGACCTTGTCAACATGTATTACCAATACTAGAAAAGAGGACAATTTCACATGCAAACACACATTCCTGTGCAGATTTTACTCTAAATGTAAATGTAAGAGAATGGCAGAAAAGAAGAAAGAGAAAAACAAGAATGACTCATCGTATTGAATGGCAGATTGCGTGGTGATATCCAATAAAAGGCTGGGAAACCAAAATAAACATGGTTGTCACCGAAAAAGAGGATTTTACTGCATCAATGTTCCATGACAGCTGTCAATATCAAGAAAGCAGAATAGGAGGAGGAGGAGGGAGAGGAGGAGGAGAGAAGGTGCAGAATTTGGCGAAAGGAGGGAAGGACAGATGGTTGGAGGATGTTGCATCACTGATGCTATGGGACAGCTGTCAATAAAAAGGAGGGAGACGAAGAAATAGGGATGACTGTAGGGAAGGAGAAAGGCAGGGGAGAGTGGTAAGGTGACAAAGACACTGTCAGTGTCACTTACTGAGATGCAGGGAAGAAAGTGGTGAAAGACAAAGAGGGAAGGAAAAAGAAAATGACAAAGCAGAGAAAGTCAGTAAAACACAGTGATGTTGTTGTCAATGTCAGCAAGAGTGAGGCGAGGAAGACAGAGAGGAAGAGATGTATTGTCAGGCAGTGCCAGTTTTCTGCTCTTACTGCAGCAATCACAATAGTTCTGCCCTGCAAACAGGCATTAACAGGAGGGATGTATACTCTGGCAAAGTGAAGAAGGGAAAGACATCAAATCGACATGTCATTTTTGAAGTTTTCTAACTTGTTTACCCTCCAAAGAACACCACTTTTTGGGAGGTGGATATTCCTTTATACTGTACACTTTTTGCAGGGTTTGCACTCATTTGGAAAGTGAACGTCATTTTATCACAAATGTTTCCGAGACTTTTGCAGTTCAGAAACAAGCAAAGGCATTTATACTTTATATGATGAAGTACATCATAGGTGACTGATTGATAGTGAGCCACCTGTCACATCCTGCCTGAGATTTCAGTTTGTGTTTTAGTTTCTCTTTTATTTTGAAAGGTTTTTTCCTTATGTCTGTTCTGTTACTTTTACTTCCTTTGTTTTTCCACCTTAGTTGATTTCCTCATGTGTTTCACCTGTGTCCTGTTTGTAATCACCTCTTGTGTATTTAAGTTTTATATTTCGGTTTAGTCTCTGTTTGATTTCCATCTGTTTTGGTAAAGCCTGTTTTTGTTCATTTTGTTCATACCATGCCTTAAATAAAGACATATTCTTCAGCCCGGTTTTCCGTCTCTGCATTTGGGTCCACCTGCTCTGCTTTCCACCAGGGACACTACCTAGATCAGAAAACTGTCTTTGGTTATTTCTGCAACACCTTGTTTTCTGGCCTCTTGGGAGAAGAGGAACCACAAGATGCTAAACATCGCACAGACCAGGCATATTATCACCTTATAGATTTTCCTTGACCAACAAGTCCTCTGAATTAAACGACTGAATAGGTCATTTGATCTGTGGTTGCTAAACAACATTACTGTTGATTCCAGACTAATAGTTCTTGTTTCCCAGAAACACATATTGTAACTTCCCATGGGAAGACAAACATAAGCCAATATTCCAATTAGCAATGCATTACTGCATTACTGAAATGACCATTTATTGTTGGTCAACTACATGAAGTCTGAGCACATAAGTGGAGCAATCCAACTCTCTCATCTTTTGTTTGCCAGTTTTTTCTCTGAGACACTAAATGTCGATTGATTTGGAGCCAGGTCATGGTTGTGTAGTGTTGTGCTGACAACCTCCAACATAGCTTTCGGTTAAAGTGTTAATACAGAAAACTAACAGAAATACTTTTGGATTGATCATTTCTATAAAACAAGCCTGTAGGTGGCCTCTGTGCCTTGTATCGTATATCCACATTTAGATACAAGGAGGCTGACCAGTGAGGTGAATTGTTGGTTTATTTTATTATCTTTATATTTAATTATGTATTCATTTTTTGCCCCATAACACACTCGGTCCACCTCCGATGTCTGACTTAAGATTTTGCCCTTGCCCATCTCCACCAACTGCCCCCCAACCCCTTAACATCCTCAGTCTGTCTTTCTCCAGGGATGAGAGCCTTCATTTTAATAAAGACGGCATTACTGGAAGTCTACAAAGAGAGAGAGAGAGTGGAGCGAGAGAATGGGTTTAGTGGGGTCTGGATAAACCTGCAGAAACTGGGTCACCTCCCATGGCCGTCCACATGCACATTTCAAAGCATCATGCACTACATACACACACACAAAATACACATATATGCTGTGTATTTGTAACATCTGTCATCCATTCAGGTGTTTTCTTCATTTTCACAGTAAAAAGGAAGGAGGAAGAGCATGTTCATCAATTTATTTAGGTTATGTAAGTGGGCGGCAGATCTCATCATATCCACCACAACTCATCATCTTATATTATCAACATAATACACTCTACTCACTAATGGGACCGCATTTGAATGTCTCCATTAAGCCATCGCAGAACAAAATGAGGAATGGGAATGCAAAGGAACTATTCAGTGGCTTACAGGGCGGCTTTTTTACTAGACAGTATATTTGTGCTCGTCTTTGTCTGTGTTCAGGGGAGGAGGAATCAGTGAATGGGGGCGCATGTGCTCGTATTTGTAACCTAAATGTGTGTCCACAGTGTAAATTAACCCAAGAGCCAATTAAATTGATGACGATCCAATTACCTATCCATGTGTGGAGGTGATCACATTCAACAAAGAAAGCAGTCCTAATCAACACATGGCAGGGTTTGTTAACAGGAATGAAATCTCAGTTGGATAGTTTCCGCCGTGTGATTGGTTTTGCGGACTGGTTGTGTTGCATTTACCTGCTTCTCAGTGAAAGTGAGTCAGACTTGCAGAAGAATGATGACGTGCATGTACTGTAGCTCTACGGCTTGATTGCAAATAACATCATCAAAACCATAGAGCAGCTGTTGCCTGCTGTTAGCTTGTTGGCTG
>NC_084981.1:25084607-25139046 GCF_963691925.1 Scomber scombrus | reverse complement strand
CCAATTATTAACTACAAACAAGACAAAATTAAAAATTAAACACTTAGTTGTCTCCCCATTAAATGATACCATACTCTAATTTCATACAAATCATTTGCCCCTTCAATTAACACACCGATGCGTACCAAAGTAAGCAAATCAGTGGTAATTATATTTTTTTCATAACAATTAGAGTACAAATACAGATGGAAATGCACCATTATTATTTAATGAACATTTTTTATTAGTAGATAAATGTATCATTAACTACAATTCTTCTCTTTGTATTCATTACACAGCTATGAGCTTTTTTCTGTATTGTTCTTTTAATTAACTTTAAAATAACTGCAAATAAGTGAAGCTCCAAAAGACAATGGGTCATAAATAATTAAAGGATAGTAATCATTCCTCCTGTTCATACTGGACATTAGAAGATCCCTTGATAACGCATCGTAATCGAAAATCAAAACACATTTTTACTCAACGTTGTACAAACAAACCAAAGGAATACCAGGCAGAGATTCAGCTTAGTAATGTTACAGCTAGCGTTTGTTCAAAGCTCCATCCACTATGTGTGTGTGTCAGAGCTGGGGACTCGGACTCGCGACTCGGACTCGAGTTGCACTTAAGTCTCACTAAACTGTGACTTCAGACTCGACTTGGACTCGACCTCAAAAGACTTCAGACTTGACTTCGACTCGAGGCTCGAGACTCGCGAACAACCTTTATTTCATGTTATTATTATTATTATTCTCATTATTTATCTGTCATTCATCTTTTTGTATGATCTCTGGCTCTGAGCTAGATGTAAACACCAACGTCATGCCACGCGCATGCGCCGTGTGTGAAGCGCGCATCTTCAGTATCAGACATTGACAATGGCGAGTGCGACAAGTTCAGCAGGAGTGCCTCAGATCATTACGTTTGGATACAATGCCTTCACACTCCCGTTTTTCCCTGGTTCTCCCATATTTCGAAACCATCTCCCGCCGCCCTCCTGTCATTTCTCCCGTAATTGACAAGCCCAAATTTGTTTGTTAATAATAATAAGAAGCGCACAATAGCAAAGGTTTTATTTTGAAAGCTCAGACAGGAAACCACCGCAACTCCGTTATTTAGTGCCACTAACTTAGTGGCTCCGCTACTAATTATTAAAAAACACAACGTTGCGTTAACTATGGTCATTTTATATATATATATTTTATAATATCCCCACACATTCCCTGCTGTGTGTTGTGTTAAGCAGCAGATAAAAGGCAGCTTGGAGAAAAAAATAATGAACATGTGTTTGTACCACAGTGTTAAACTGCAGTGCAGTGTTTCTGTGATGTTCATGTTTTGTTCATTTTGTTATATTTTACAACATTGTTAAAATAATTATTTTTTTGATGAAGAAAATACAGTTATGGAATTGAAATAATTCTTAGTGTATGTTTCTTCACATCACATTGCAGTAGATTCTCTATAGTGAACCTACAATTGATACATTTTCATACTGTCCTATATCAAGGTCTAGGTCAAGGTAGTAGCCGAAGGTAGATTTGGTAACAGTTTCAGGAGAGGGCATCTCAACATACAAACAGATACATACATACAAACTTCAGTGACAGCACACCACAAAAACAGACATGGGCAGGTGCTCGCAAGGCTAACTGATCAGGATGAAGGATTGTACAGCTCTAAGGTCAGAATTTGAATTTGATTTAGTGTTGGCGAGAGACTTGAGACTTGACTCGGACTCTTGACCAGAGACTTGAGACTTGACTTGGACTTGACCCTCAAAGACTTGAGACTTGACTTGGACTTGTAAAAAATGACTTGTAAACAGCTCTGGTTTGTGTGTGTGTGTGTGTTTCCAATGCTATGGCACATTAATGAGGGACTGTCTCATTACTGAAAGTGTGCATGTGATCTTTCTGTGAAAGACATTTCTGTAAAAAAAAAACCCTGGTCTCTGTTGTGGAAAATCCCACAGTTTAATGTGCCATGCACCAGGAGGTTTCTGCCATTTATGGTTTCACCAAATTGCAGTCATGTTTGGTTTGAATTAGGGGAGTGTGTGACCACTAAGATGACTCATAAACAAACTCATAGCATATACCATGAAGTCAGAGTACTGTTGCAACCTTTTGAAATCATAGCATGGATGGCATTTGATTAATGTTCATTGAAAGCATCTTTAATAGAGCTTGATCGTGAGGCTCAGCTTCACTTTCAATTAGTGCTTACTGATGGTGAAAACAAGCTGGGACAGGTTGAAGAAAAACTGCTAAAATATTATTGGGGATAATAGCTAATTCTTCCATCTTCAGATATCGATATGATTATTTGTGTCTTTAACAAGTATTTCAGGCTTAGAAGCAGATAACTATGATATCAGTTTCCTTCCACACATGCACAAGGCATTGCCAGCATCAGGTCTAAAAGGACAGGTTGCCATGTTTACAGTCTGTCATAAAACAATATTGTGATGCTCTTGTGTATCTTAAAAAAAAGTTATTGGGTGTTGATTCTACAGTTGTTCTGTGCGAAAAAAATAAAAAATCCAATTCAGCCACAACTAATATAAGGACTCAGCATTTTGAGTTAAACAGATCAAGTCAGTGTATTTAGAGTTAATATTTAGTGTTTCCACAGACAGTGTTTCTTTGCTGAGCTGTGGCGGAGGGATTGTCACACAAAGAAGGATTTTTTTTACTAAAGCACACTGATGAATTCTCATATTATCTTCAGCTGAACTTTTGAAGTAATTCCTGCATAGAATAAAGACTGGATTTATCCCTTATGTCTTGTATTGGAATCACATCAGGAGGGGATTTCTTCTTGGCTGGTGTAGACAGGGGGAATGGGTACAGCAAACAATAACTCATATACAAATGATCACATGAGAATTGTTTTCAGACAGACTTGAAAAATGTGAACCTATCTTTTCATATAAGGTAGTGCACTCAATCTTACTGTGACTGCAGATGTGCTGATTTCCATTGTGTTGGTGAATACCTTTCTAAATTGAAGAGGAATTGAGAGATAAACCAGCTTCAAGAATGGATTGATGATGATTATTATTAACGTTCAGGCTTTTAAGATTTTGCATGGTCAACCTGGCTGATCAAACATGGCTGTATTGTCCTGCAGTAGGAGCATTGACCTGTAAAATGTTTCATAAAATTGCAAAATAAATGCCTTCAACTGATTTTGCTCGTGTCTTTGTTTGAATCTAACCGTTTGTGTTGTGAATTAACAGAAATAAATTGCGAACAGGGCATATTGTGCAGTAATTTTCACTGTTATTTTAAGCGTAATTTCTATTAAATTACTGCCTTCTGAGTTGCATTGCTTTTACATTATAAAACAGCATACTGCTATGTCACAGTAATCTGATGGACATATTTATAGTGACATTTTAGTTCAATATTGTGATATTTACTGTACAATTCCATACAGTAATTCTACAGCAACATACTGCTATATCACAGTAATTTAATGGCACAGCAGGCTGTTAAGTCACAATATACACCTGTCAATTTTCAATAATTTGAAACATATATATCTATAAATGTTACAGAGGCAAAAGTTTTAAGGTGGAATTGCTTGTGTGGAAATGTGGTTTAGGTTGGAAAATCTCTATGGGGAATATGAGCAACCCACATAAAAAATCTGTAGTTACACTGGACAGCTCTCAGGTGTGTTAATTCAATCTGTGAAGAAAGGTGTTTCTTAAACAGCACATGCATGCTCAGTAAATACTCCCCATGTGAATAAACGTTTAAAAAAAGAAGAATTGACAAGCTGGTTTTGTTAAAGTAGGTTACAAACCTAAAATTCATTTTAGCTGAATCCCATGAGATTAGTATGTCCTCCACCATTCATCTCATGTATGACGTCTTTTACTTATAAATGAATAAACAACACTTCTATTTGGGGCAATAATTATTAGTTTCCTCACACTGTCAGTAGATGCTGAGATGCCGTGCCGCCCTGTGGAAATTCTAAATAGGTTTTAGAACAGCCGTCAGCTAGATGGAGGTGAAAAATGTGTCCAGACAAGAACTAAATTAGCTAATCTAATTTTGTGTGTGCATGTGCTTGCATGTGTGTACCTTGTCCGTGTGCATTTGCCGCTGTGTATATTTGCTTGTGTGGCAGCCAATATGTGCTTGTGCCTTGCCGTCGGTGTAAACCTCCGTTCCTGCACTTTGTGTGTTGTAATTGAGCCATTGATTGGCGGATGTTGCTTGAGCACACAACAGCTTTCTAGCTAGCTAAACAGCCACTATAATTGAAATTAAAAGGTAACCACATTCATCATGCTGAGCCTCACTTTAATTGAAATGTATGTTTGTTTGTGTGTGTGTATGTATCAGAGCGAGGGAAAGGGAGGGTTGGAGAGGGAGCGAAGAACAAAAGCGAAGGGGTGAGCGATGGAGTGAGACAAAGTTTGTGTGGATGTGTATGTAAATGTATGTGTGTGTGTGTGTGTGTGTGTGTCTGCAAGTTTGCGTATGTGTGTTTGAGAAAGAGAGTGAATGTGTAATGAGCCTGGGAAGCTAAGACTCCATATCTGTACCTGTCGTTGTGATAAATAACTCGGTAGACAGATAGCATCCACAAACACCCTACCTCCCCCTCTCCCATCTCTTCTACCTTTTCCTTCACTCTTCACTTTCACATTTCTCCTTTTTATTTCAAACTTTTCTGCTTCTGTTGACGTGTATATTGCCTTCCTTTCCCTTGTGCTCCAACTTGTTTTAAACACAAGAATTATTTCGTTTTTATCCAAACAGCAGCTTGCTACTTTCCTGTCTTATTCCTCTGTACTCTCTTTTGTAGAGTCTGCCATACAGATTATAAAGCCTATTGAGGCAAACTTCTGACTTGTGATATTGGGCTGTATAAATAAAAATTGACTTGTCTGCCCTCTGACAGGCTCAAGTCAGATAAAACCAACCCTCCTGAAGCTTAGCAACTAATCAAAATGACAAATGACAACCTGTGACCGTGGTCTACGAACCGTACAATTTACCATCTAAACTGACATTGATGATCTTGACATTTCCACAAATGTATTTCAGATTTTTCAATATGCTTCAACTATAGCTAATTAAAGGGTTCCTCCATTAGCCCGGGTCGGTCCGCTTTAGCCGCACTGTGCCGAGTCAACCTGTGATAAATGCATTTACACTACAGCTTCACAGCAAGAGGTAGCTGTTGGGAGTTAGACTGCTGTGATCCTGCTTGTTGGCAGGGGCGGACTGCTGGAGACCAAAAAGAAGGCTGCGTTTTTAAAAGTCTTCTCTATTAGCCTTATTTTACCACTTTCTGATTACTTTAAGTTGTATTGGAGCTGTGTTAAGTTACAGGAGTTTTTGTTTAATATTGTGAATACATAATAAGAAATGAAAATTGTTTATCACCTAGTTAGTGTTTTATCAGGCTTGTAATTATTTAATAAAAACAGGTCTAAACAACATAATAGATACATATTTGGAGCAATTTGGTCAGAGGATCAGTTATGAATACTGCAGGCAGAACTAGTACAGAAAAGGCCACAGGAAGATGTTAGATGAAAAGCTGTAAACAACAGACTTTTACTGCACTTCTGCAAACCCAACACTTCCAACATTGTTATCAAAGTAAACTTTTTTTATCGTGCCAAAAACACCTAGCTTGTATGGCTTGGTATGATTACCCCAAAAAAACATAGAAAAACCTTAATAGCTAGCCTGTAAACTGACGTGGTAGTGCACTTTTCCTCTGTGGGGCATTTGTTTGAAAGCTCTTTCAGATGTGTACAAGATGTGTGCCTTTTTTTGTGAAATAAAGGAGAAGAAGGCATTAGCTAGAGATCTGTTTTTTTTGTGTAGGAGACTTCTGTTTGGCTGTCACGCTAGCCTGTGATTGGATGGTTTATGCACCGCTTTAGTTGTGATATGAGTTTGGTAACTCCACCAACTCTGAGTCAAAATATTCACACCCCCCCCCCCCCTATCAGTCTCAGGTTAGATTCAAATTGCAACGTGAGACCAATGTGACATTATAATATTATGTATGCCATGATCACTGATGCACATCAAGTCTCTACGGGTGGTACAGAATCTAAACCTGCACCATCACAGAGTCACATTCAACTGCAGGAACTTGAAGATTTAAAAGTATTGACTGCAAGGTGCTTCTTAGTACCTTTTTATGGTGATATTCAATATATCACTCACTGTCACAGCGCTCACCTAGCTCAGGGCTGCCGCTGCTCTTTGACAAGACGTCATTCTCAACTTCAGTGACCTCACTTCAACTTTCCAAGGCTTCTGACAGCTGTCAGTTAATTTACTGCTATTATTTTCAGAACCTTGCTATTATATAACCACAATTTTATGGCTTTCATATGGAAATACTATTATGCAATGAAATTCTGCAGGAACTTAATCCATGGTTAGCTCCCATATCACTCAAAGAGGCAGGTAAATGGCCTAGACACTTGTACAGATACAATTATAAGAGTAATATACATTATCCATATAGCACATTTCTTAACACTGTTTCAAAGTGCTTCACAAAAGGATATACAATAAAACAATAATAATTAAATATAAATGAATGAAGCATTGCATTAGTTCATGTAGGACATGTAAGTCATTCGCCCCAGCTGTAATGAGCTGACAGCCTGATAATTGAATCAGCCCTTCTAATCAGTCACACACCAATCACAGCCATTCTCACAACAAGGTGGTCCATTTAAATATGACACCCTCCCACACTGATCCCTTCTACACTAATGCTGCCATGTTCACCATTACTGCTGGAAAAGCTTTTCCTCCACCACCCCAGCCCCCACCCTTCTGGTTCAGAGTCTTAATATTACTTAATAAGGTCAAACTGGAATTCAATGTCATGTTTTGGGACCATTCTCTTATATAGCCATCAGGGGGTTTCTGCATTGCACTCCCTGTTTTAGCTTAGCATGCTGCTTGGCTAATCTAGGGAGCAACTGTATTTCCATTTGTGGCACTAATTGGTCTCTGGAAATACCAAGAAAGCCAGTATCAGCCAATCTTATCCCAATCCCAATTGTTTTCTTGAAACGGTATAAACCTGTATAGAGGCCATTACAGAAATCTAGGCAAGAAAAATAAAGGCATGAACTACACAGTGTAAATCCTCAAAGAACGAGAAGGATGTGATTATTGAAATTAATTAAATTGACTGAACATGACTGAACAACCCTCTTTACTTATTACTCATCAAAACCAAGGCCAAAATCAAATAAAACACCCACATTTCTGACATATAACTGGATATCGTCACTATAATAAGGGTACAGTAAAATATTTTCTCTATCTATTAATGACCTGATCCAAAGGCAGCATAAAAATGAAGAACAATAACAGACACAAGATTGATCCTTGAGGAAAGCAATGAGTGAAATAGGACACAGAAGATAAGAGCGTAATAACTTGAAAGCAGACCCAAGTTTTCAATTTGCTATAAAAAGGATGGAGTGGTCTACTGTATCAAAGGCCACACTCAAGTCTAGCAGGACCAGAATGGACCTTTCACCTTTATCTGCAACAAAGAGTAAGTGCCATCTTAGTACTGTGTCGAGCTCTAAAACCAGACAGATAGTTATCAAAAATGCTGCTAACGCTCATATAAGCAATCAGTGGTGAGGCAATAACTTTCTCCACCACCTTTATATAAGAAAGATATTTTAGAAATAGGTCAGTTGTTGTTGAGTTGAGCGGGGAAAGGTTAGGTTTGTCTAACATAGGTTGTACAGTTGCATGTTTAAAACAAGGAATAAATACAAGTGGCTGAGGAGCAATGAATAATTGCTAAGATGCAAGGACTTACAGTGGGCAATACATCGTTTAATAGTTTAGAGGGAATAATGTTGAGTTAGGAAGAGGATTTTAAATGAGTGAAATTGGCTGAAATTGAGTCAGTACTGCACAGTTTGGGGGTGGGGGTAAGACATGTGTATCTAAAACAATCAGTCCTCCAGATTCTGCTCCTATTTTAATAAAATAATTCAGAAATCCTCCACTAATTCAGGGCAAAGCTCAGTATTAAAGGCGAAGGAACTGCTCAAAACAGAATCAATAACTTTTAAGTAAGTAAATAATGAGTTTGTAGTTATAGAAATAGGCTGATCTTAGTAATTGACCATTTGACTTCTTAGGATGTCAAGGGGAGATTTGTAAGCTATTAGCCTTCCATATATGTTCAGCTCTTCAGCATTGTCTCTTGAGGGCCCGACTGGTGCTCATTGAGCCACGGACAAGGATTATGCTTTTTTATGATTTTAAGAATAGCAATATGGTCAGGGATAGAGAGGCAGATATTGTTGAAAGGATTAGCCAAGGCATCAGAGCACTACTTCTGGATAATAAAGCTTGAGGTTAAAGGGATAGTTAAAGTGGGGTTGTATGATGTAGTTAGTGTAGTGCAGTAGATTTGGGTCAGCAAACTCCCAGTTTGAAGAAGTAGGCAGGAGTACCAGCATGGGTCAGCAGTTAAACATATATTAGTCACTTAAAAAAGGGCCCAAAATATCAATATCAGTTTAAGTGTACGCTCTATTTAGCTATTAAGACCATCTTAAATGGGAGTCAGTTGGAGCCCGGGATTTTTTGGAGCCAGCATCCATCAGTGGCACTGCACTTCAAGGTACTTCCATACTGGCTTCAGGTTCAAGCTGTGGTAGTTTCTGCTTGCCTCCAGCAGTCCACTGATAATCCAATAAACCTAATCTCAGGAAGTGTACATGCATGTTACGTATATTTTTTATTGTAATGCCATGTTTTTAAACAACTACAGTATATACACCAGTATGCGGAAAATTGGCAAAAACTTTACACCACTCTGACACACAAAAACACACACAAACACACACACACACACACACACACACACACACACACACACACACTACCTAGCTGATAAGACACGTGGTCAGTTTTACAGCAGAGATGCATATCCAGTTCACTTCCTTCATGAGTCATACATTTGACCTGATCGTTATCATGCTTCTCTAGCCTTCTCACCTCCACAGCAGATATATTTCAAAATACCAAATTTGACACCTGTTTCATTATATAGGTGTGTTTCAGTCTCTGTATCATCATGGGTGTCCATATAATGGGTGATAATACAGTAGTGAAGAATTACTAATCACATATTACCATGCATGGATGATGGTAGAAAAGCCCCCCCCCCCCCCCCTTTATTTTTATGCCGAGTCACTCTCACTCACACTGATTTTTTTAGGTTTCATCTCTAAAATCCTCTTCATACAACGATGTTCAAGTTTTAAATTTCCAACATGGTTTTAAACAGTGAAGACAGATTGTGTTGTGTTACGAAGGATGTGCTTCTGTCATTTCCATCTCTATTTGGTCATCAGTTTTCTGATCGCTCATATAATGAAGAACAGGTGGAATCGTTTAAATGAAATTATATTCAATACAAAAACCTTCACCCTCTAAAGCCGAGAGACATTTCTTTCATTTACAGTCTCATGAATCAGGCCAGGCTGTTAAAAATGGTGAGGGGGGCAATTTTGTCATAAAATAAAATTAATTGATTTATGCAATACCCTCAGAAAGGCTAAATAACGACAACATAAGGCTGCTAATGAATACATTTATTTATCAGAGTATTCACATAAGAACGTAGCACTAGCAGAGCGCTAAATATTTTTTGGATTTATGAATGATTCTCTGTCAAAATCATTAGTGGGGGGTACGTAGAAACAGCTGTTTGTGTCTTGCAGCTCTCTCTTTATCTCTCTCTTTCTCTTTCTCTCTCTCTCTCTCTCTCTCTCTCTCTCTCTCTCTCTCTCTCTCTCTCTCTCTCTCTCTCTCTCTCTCACTGACTGTCCTTCGCCTCCCTTTCTGTCTGTGGATTGCTAGAATAGGTGGAAAACAGAATTAATTACAACCACAAAAAACAAGCGGGCTAAGAAACAGAACTAAATGACATCTGTCTGTCTCTCTTCTCCACTCTGTTTCAGTACTATAGACAGTGTGGCCTAGACATACACCGGTGCAAATAGTCTAAAATCATGTCTAAAGTCTTGATATTTTTCTATAGATACATAAATCTTAAACAATGTTGAGAATAAATAATGTCGAGAAACAAAGCTTTCAAGTAAAAATGATCTGAGAATGACTGCACGTCTGTACAATGGCTGCCAGTTCTAGTCAGTCCACATTAGACATTGACTGTAATACCTACTGTGAGGACAACAGTCATTTTACATTTGATAAAAAAAAAACTGATCAGAGAAGACAGCATGGTGCCTCGGTGGTTAGAGCTGTTGCCCCACAGC
Organism: Scomber scombrus; assembly: GCF_963691925.1. NCBI lineage: Eukaryota > Metazoa > Chordata > Actinopteri > Scombriformes > Scombridae > Scomber > Scomber scombrus. The sequence goes on along the minus strand of NC_084981.1, from coordinate 25,128,740 downwards.
AAAAGGGGCTTGGGTTCAATACCCAGCTGAGGCAGGGACTATTTATGTGGAGTTTGCATGTACTCCCCATGCTTTCATTGGTTTGCTCTGGTTTTGTCAAAAACCATGTAGGTTCATTTTCCTTTCAGTCCTGTCCTCTCAGCATTGTCACATCATCATTTCTTATGGTTTTGGAAAGCACAGACACATTATGTACTCTTGTGTTATTCTGGAGTCACATCATCTAACAATGTATTTAGTTGTATTAATTAAATATCAGTTCATATGCAACCAACAGCACAAAGACGCATCACTGAGGCAGATGTGCAGTACATAAACACAACAGTGGGTACAACCCGCAAAAATAAACATCTGGATCCTCCCCGCTAGCTGGTTCACCCCCCCCCCCCCTCTCTTCTTGTGCCACTATGAGGCTGAAGCATTTTTCACACGCCCTCAATTTCAGACAGTTTGACCTGCATGTAGCTGGAAAGACAGACAGAGACTGACAAAAGACAAAATGGTAAAATACAGGACAGTCCATTAGAAATGAATTATGTTTATGTTATAGTATGGTACTGTAACACGATGGGTTGGGGAGTATTGATAATGTTTCTATCACTCAGCTACCATTAACCCTTTGTATCAAGTATAAATCCAGCTTTATGCTCTACCTTTGTGCAGGGCTCAGAACAAAGGATACCTTTCTTTTTAAAGTTTTTTAAATAACTTTTTTCACTTTAAGCCAGGAGCACATGAGAGCACAGTGAAAAGGGAGGAAAGGTATAAAGGGTCACAGAAATATTCAGCAGGCTCTCAGATGTTTCAACAGCAGCATTTCTGAAGGAATACAGCAGGGGAGCTGAGGATAAAAAAGGAGAAAAACTGCTGATGCGGTTGATCATATCTTTTACCAAGATGACATTTTGTTATAAAATCCTTTATCAAGATGTAAGATTGAACATGAGTGGCTGGTTGAATTGAAGCTCTACATGCAAACAAAATCAGTGGCCTTTGAAAAAGCTGAAAAATGAAAGCATCTTTGTTGCATTTCAAAAAGACTTAAATGTAATATGTTTTTCTTTTCACATAGCAAGAAGTTATTTTTCTGACAGTTAAAGTGTGGTAATATTATGGTGACAATGTTTAATCAAAACATCTTGCAATTTCTGGGTGATATATTGAGTACAGATACCGTGGAAATGATGTTGTACTGAGAGTGCAGGCCTGTCAAGCTTTCCTGTTTTGAATGCCATCATCAATAACTAACAATAACTTTGCATTAGCAATACTTTCAGCATTTTGACCATTTTATGTGTGTTTTTCTTCACAATTTAATTTCTGCATGTAAAATCCCAAAACATCCATTTAATAGTAGAGACACTATTTATAAGCCTATTTTAAAGGTTTTTAAATATCATAATAATGTTGCTTTGGTGACAGAGGAAACTATGACAACATGACTTACTCATATTCTGTATTTCATATATGGCCGATACTTGTTAAGCATGCTGGCAAACTCGTATCTATCAATACAAATTAAAACCCTAACTCACCAACGTGTTTAAAGATAAGACCACACATATCCAAACTAATTAACTTAAGTAGTAAGTAATGGTTTTATTGAACAGCAGTTTTAATAATGGTCATTGATCTGTAGCTAACAATGCTAACAAATATGTTCTTCAAAGTGGCATAATACAACCCCTATTCCTGCTAACTTCCAAACTGTGGAGTGAAAAAAAAAAAATAAATAAAAAAACTTAAATTGAAAATGTCAGCTTCCCTTTAATATATGCAACAAATTCCTATTGATTGTGGCAGCTGGGCTTCGGGCAAATGAAATCCATCACTCTTTCAGTGATCTTTTTTTTCTTTTTCTTTTTTTAATTCAGAACCACATGTTTACCACTTTCTCCCTCAGGATATCGCTCTGAGACACACATATTCTTACAAATCCAGAGAATAATCACATGGCAGACAGACACGTGTACACACACGCACACACATCTGTGAGAACACACAAATGTACAAAGGGGCAAACACACAAGCACATATATACACACACACATACACAGTGCTGTCTGAAGAGACATTAACTTGTTTCTCTTGGCTCTGCGAGTCACAAAGCAGCAGAAACGACAAAAGGACAGAATTCAATAAGGAATAAAAGCAATACTGACAGGTAATGCCCTTACTACACTTCACAGCCATTTGTCAATAAAGAAGCAATTACTAAAATGTAGCAGCCATTTGTATGCTGTCTGGGGATAGGGCTGGGAGGGGGGTCTATATAGATTTGTTGTGCTTGTCAGAGAGAAAAAACACCCACAAATGCTCATAAAAGGACCCAAACAAATTCATATGCCCAAAGTTACACATTTAAGGAAAAGCAGGAAACTGAAAACATGCACATAAACATGCATTTCTGTATATATACTTAGCTTTATTCAATTACAGACACGCATAAACACTCTGGATATGGGCTCAAGGCTACAAATCGACATAAGATTTAGTAACCTCTAGCGGTGAGGTTGCAGATTCCAGACAGATGAATACACCTCCACTTTCAAGCATGAAGGACAACTTAGAGTGGCTGGGAAATTTGTGAAAGGTCCTCTTAGAGCCGGTGTTTGGTTTTTCCGTGTTAGGCTACTGTAGACATAGAAGGACCTATTCCCTATGTAGATATAAAGGTCTCATTCTAAGGCAATGAAAACACAATCATTCTTATTTTCAGATGATTATACACAAATTAAAGCTTACTAATGAATGTTGTATCCCATTTCCCAAGTTTGTTTCTCTCGGCGCTACTAAGATCTACACACTGGCCCTTTAAAACATTAAGGTATAGACTGTTATACACAGCTTTACCTTTTAGTGTATGTTTGTCAGCATTTGTATCTTCTACATTCATCATCTGCTTGAGGGTTTATATAATTGCATTGAAAAGAAAAGCTGTCGGGTTCACAAGATTCACTTCTTACTTGTGAAAAACCTTTTTCATTAGAATCTTGATCGTTGCTCACAATATAAAATAAGAAGACAATAATCACCTTATCCAGAACTTGCATAGCACCTGTGAATGTCTGGATATGTGTGTCTACTTTTAACGCCTATCTGCACACTGAAATGTTGGTTCTTGTGTTGGTCAGAGAGAGTGATACACACAAATCGGTTACCTATCAAACAAAGCAATTCCCAGCCAATTACAAGAGTGAACCAGAAATCAAAACTCATTTTGGACTCATTGTCGTACAGCGCTGTTATTTGCCTGCTGGTTACACCGTTCAGCCCGCAGTTTACTCGAAGATGCTGACAGCCTAGGTGTTGTTTTTATGTTGTTTTTTTCACATCGTTCTCATTAAACCTAAAAGTGTTCTGCATGGATGACTCAGGACAGCCGTTATTTAAGAGAACCTGGACCTGGCACCGCTGCTACCGGAGCTCGCACTGAAAATTGATTTTTTTCTTGCCTTTTTTTTTTTTATATCCTCACTGACATTGATTTTAACTGAATTTCATGATGCCTGTTTACTTGTTTCATATAGTACATCATGGCTACGTCGCTTACTGCCGACCGTAGTGATAGCTGTGCTCAGGAACGGCATAAAACAGCCTAATAAAAACTGTTGTGACAGAAACATGGCCCGGTTGCATGCCAGGACTGTCTGGAAAAATGCTCCTCTGCCTCAGCAACTGCTTTAAGGTGCTGTTATCTTTGGAAGAGTTGCTAACATTGCTAACGTTTCTATCACGTTACTTTGACGTCACAGTAAAATGGCAGTTAGTGTATTTAGCTTCGATAATGCGGCATATTGATATGTGAATATGTGGATGGTATTTAGTTACAAGAGGGATTTGATGAGATTTAAGTTTGATTGGATTGCTCACAAGTGGTTATGGTTTAGCAGCTGCAGAGGACTCCTTCCTCTCCCATGCTGTCAGATCAGGAGGTGGTTTACAAGGTAGAAATGATTAAATTAGACCTCAGCGTTATTCTTTAGAGATGTAATCAAAGATTTAGCTAAGTAAGATCCAAACACACTTCTATCACTCTGCTAGCAACACAATGATGTGACGGTGAAGTGTGGTTTCATGGACAGGTGAGGTTGTCGCTCCAAATTACTTTTACTTTAAGTAGATGACTGTGTGCAAAAACATATCACATATTAGGTTTGCTTCTTGTAGTCTTGAAAATATTTAGTACAAGTTTAGTTTAAGTACAATTAGTTTTTCAAGTCATAATAATTAGAGTTAAAACTTAATAAGATGTACCATACAATACACTGAGCTTTTTGAGCTAGCAGAGCTTATAGATGTTAGTCACTTTTCTCACTTGTCAGTTTTTGCTCTTCAGTATGAGATTGAAATTCACCAACAGTTTTATAGTAATAAAAAGAGAACAAGGATGAGTCAGCATCCAACTTTGACTGTGTGTTATCTACAGCAGTAGTGGTTAACTGAATGTCAAAGAAAAGACCATAGACATATAAAGACAGCACAGCTGGTAAAGTTGTGGAAGAAAAATGCAAAGAGAAGTTTCAAAGAGGTCAAAGATTCTCAAATATAATTTAGCCTTTGGAATTTAAGTGCAATTTAGATGATACTACAATACCTGCCAGAGTTTAATGCTTTGATTTCAAAGTTTAGATTTGGATTCTGCATCATCTGAGTGAGTTGGAGTCAAAGGAATCTCTGCTGGTGAGTGAGAAGGTAGGTAGTATCCTGTACTGCTGTGGTTAGGAAGGATTCAAATTGAACTCTTTGACAGCTCCGGTGTTTAATGATCTTTTATTTCAAGACTTTAACAAAAGAAACTGTTTTAGGAAGGGGGGGTTTCCTAGCTTTTCCTTGAGTGACAGACATGAGTGTGTGAGTTTGTTTGTATCTTTGTACATATGGAGCATGATGGAGCATCAGAGTGTGTGTGCGTGTGCGTGTGCATGTGTGTGTGTGTGTGTGTGTGTGTGTGTGTGTGTGTGTGTGTGCGTGTGCTGATTGATGCTTCATTGACAGGGTGCATGAGGGCTTTCTGCCTGATTAGACACAAACAGACAAAGAACAACAAAACACACACAAATACACATCGATGCTCACAACAGTGTCCATGGGGGTTCTCTGGATGATTAGAGACAAAGACAACCTCCACTGATTGCTCTCTTCTCAATGATTACCCCCCTCACACACCTTCCGCACACACACACACACACACACACACACACACACACACGCACACACACACACACACACACACACACACACACACACACACACACACACACACACACACACACACACACACACAATTGGTAAACATCATGCTGTTGATCAAACTTTGGTTGTTTTGGGGGTAGTGATTTGTGCTGAGCCTTTTTCATTTATTTTTGGAAAAATAGTTCCCAGAATAAAAAAACCCAGACGTCATAGTTATGTAACGTACATTTTAACTAGTAGGCTAAAGCACACCAGAAAATACTTCTATGTGTTGTTTTGGAGCGAATTAACCAAAGAGGTATATTGTTGCTTAATTCGGAGCTCTTGTGCTGATCATTTGTCATTTTACATAAACTGTAATTAGGAGATACTTTGCAGTGTCACTGGTGCTGCTTTTCAAATGTGGGATTCGTGATTTGTGTTTGTTGCATAGCTCTCATACTTGAAGTTGTGTTATGCATGCAGGTTTTTCTATTCACTGTTACTAAAAGAGCATCAAGCTATACCGTCTTCAAATATGCAAATAAACACATTTCATGTGCATGTTATGTGCAAATAAAATCTAAAACAATGCAGAAATGTATGTCTGTCAATTGTTTTCCAAATATCTTATATTTTTGGTAATTTTCTCCACGTTTTCATATATTTTATGTGCATCCTGTTAATGTTATTATCCTTTATTTTAACTCAAAAAAACATTGAAGAGGAATTCTCATTTACTATGTTGTTGAGAAACATTAACAACAACACAACAATATTAGGTAAAAGAAAAGAAGAGAAAAGTAATACATAAAAAATGTCAATAATTTAATGTAAATATATTGTTGTATTGGTATGTAGTCAATATACATGTATGCAGCATATTACTGTTTACGTTTGATCAAATGTACTGACATATGCTGTTTGTTTTTTGGATGTTTGTATGAGTTGTTGTGCACGTGTTTGTACACAAGATACAAACAGAATGTGTAATGTGTGCACATACACATGTTTCTAAATGTGCACACATGTACAGTGTAGTGTACATGTGTTGAGATATTTCCTATGTTCTCTTATTTTGTTCAACAATGTTGAATACAGGGTAAACAGAAATAAATATATATATATAGGCCATGACTAATTATAATATAGAAACATATTTTCAAGGGATTCATTCAGTTCAACCCAGTACATAAACAAATTCATGCATATTAAAAAGAGGTTAAAAACTACCTAAAGGTTTCTGGCTGCTTTCCCCACACCACCAGCTACCGAGTCACAGGAAATTAGCTACACAAAGTCAACTGAAAATGACATTTACAGGTACATGACATCAGTATAAACACACCATACACATGTGCAAACACGTACACACACACACACACAATATCCCAGAGACAAATGTTGTGTCCTCGCTAGTAAAGAGTTGCCAGGTTATGAGGCCCAATAAACATGTCAGGCTCACCAGATGGTCAAATAAAACAGTTTTACAGCTGCTTTGTTAGTGTGTGTTGATGTGTTCACTTCCATGGATAGTGTGTAGGTGTATGTTTATCAAAGTCCATTTCACAAGCCCAAAGTTTTCTTCAGGTGTCTGTTGTGCATGCATGCATGAAGATGTATGCTGTCTGACCTCAAGTTAACTAGAAGTGCTGTGTGTGTGTGTGTGTGTGTGTGTGTGTGTGTGTGTGTGTGTGTGTGTGTGTGTGTGTGTGTGTGTGTGTGTGTGTGTGTGTGTGTGTGTGTGTGTGTGTGTGTGCTGTAAGTGAAAAAAGTTTATACATGTTCTCAAGTCCTCACCTCTGTAAGGGGGCCTCTTTTAAAAGTATCTCATGGAGGCATATTATTTGTATCACGTGTTCTTTGACACCCACACGTAAACCTATAGTTCATATGGATGTATTATCTACCAAATGCACATCGTGGTAGCTGTTTTTGGCTTTAATATACTGTAAAAAGAGTAAAAACGCACCAATAAATACACTTAGAAAGAAAACATAGGAAGGTGAAGACCATAAGTAGGTGAACGTAAATGATTTTAGTATCAACATATTCAAAAAAGGCTGCACATACATACAATAGGAACAGAAAATCCAAAGAGTAAAGATAGAAGACATGAAGTAACTAACTAAATAAACACATTTCAGTGATGCACTTTGAGTGAAAGTTGTTTGTGAAAGTTTATTTGCTTCATAATGTAGAGATTACAGGGTTTATTTACTATAGAGTGTTCACTTGATGTAGTGTTCACTTAGTGTATATTTCTGGATATAGACTACTTGTCCCCTGTTTTATTAAGTATTATACTTTGTGTCCATTTAATTATTGTCGTTCTGAATGGTCTGATGTGATTCATGCAGGCATATTTTTATTTAGAAGTATATTTTACTTATTATATTCACTGTATATATGAAGCTGGGAAGCCAGCAGAGCCTAATGAATGTTACATCTGTTAAAGCCTCATGGCCTGTAAATAAATAAGCCAATTATTTTGCCCTGCGTAATGATGTAATCATTTTCCACCGTATATTAAAGTGAAGATCCCTGAATCCTTATACATCATAGCATGTATATCCACTTCAGCTGTGAGCTATCTGTATTCATATCTATATATTCTCTTCCCTCTCACTGCTATCAGACTAATCATTCCTTTAATGTTCAGCATATGATTTAAACACATTTCATTCCTACTATATGATTATTTGCATGTTTTTTGACCACCATGTCAGTCCTCTGAGCTCTGCTTTTCAATCAGGCTGGATTTATTACTACAACAAAGAAACACGTGATTATCCAAGAGACATGCCTTTAGGTCAACGTCCTGTTTTCATTCTTTTATTGAATCATCAATTGACTGATTGAGTCGTACTTCATTCATTTGCCCACTTCTTTCACACAATCTAATCAGGTAAATCAGATAGCATCAGGTAGGTGATGTGGTCTAAGTGGTGTGTTAGTTATTCAAATTTAAAACATATTTTTTGGATGGAGCTGAAGGTCTTTCTTTCAGTATTTGAAATAAAAAACCCAGTAAAAACAAAAGCAAAGAAAACATGGCTTGAAAGAAGAAATACACACATATTTTTTTCCCCTTGGCACTTTGTTTAACCAGGTGAACGTCTCTTTAAGATTAAAATCTTCCTTTTCAAGAGAGACCTTACCATGAAAGCAGCATAAAAAACAATTTTACAAATATAAATATAAATACAGACAATATAAACCGGTCAGGAAAATGGTCACGCATTACACAGAGTGTAAAAAAATAATTGGCTAAGGTATAAAAACAGGTTTTCAATTTGACCCTCCAAATAAACTTAAAAAGATGATTCTAAGATTGCCTGCAAATGTGCTTGTGACATTTACATTGAACCTTTACCATTACACACACTCACAGGCATGGTCATGCACACATGCTGAGCTCTGTTTGTTGTCGTACTTTTCTTTAAAGTGCTTCCCCCTCCAGCCCTTCGTCATTTGGAAAATAAGAGTCAGGAGCTGTGGGCGTTCATGCTAAAACAACTCTGAAATTAGTCTGTCACAGGGGCAGAAAGAAAGAGAAGAAAATTGTGATAGAGTGATAAAGAGGGAGAAAGAGAGAGTAGGGGGGGAGAAGCAGAGAGCGAGAGAGAGAGAGAATAATAATGGTGTGATAAAATGAAGGTAGAGTGGAAAGATGGAGAGGAGGTAGAGAACACCGAGGGAAGAGTCACTTGGATATGTGTGAGAGAAAATAGCGATGGTGTGATAGAGGGAGAAAATTAACTTGTCTATGGAGAGCTGATTTTCTTCCAATCTATCTTCCTGCCTAATTCCCTTACTAATAGAGATATAAGTCTGACTCTATCACAGGGGAGGAGGGAGAGAAAGCGGGTGACGAAGGGTGTGGTGATCGTGGGGGGAGGGGGAGGGGAGGGAGATAAGAGGAGGAGAGGAAGAAGGTAAGGAGAGGAGAAGAGGAACAAGGCGATAATTGGAAGTCAGGGTTGGCACTTTGACAAATCCACCTTCTCTAATCACACTCGCACCTGCGGGAGGAGGAAGACGACGAGGAGGAGGAGGAGGAGGAGGAGGAGGAGAGTGGGACAAGAAAACAACAACGAAAAAATGAACAGAGGGAGAAACTCAGCCACGAGAACACGAGGGATGAGGACGGAAAAGAAGAGAGAGAAAAGTCAGAGGAATTGGAATGATAAAATGATGAAAACATAAGGAAAATGAGAGGGAGATGTGGTAATAAGCAGCTTTCAGTCGCTAACAAATGAGTCACAGGCAACAATGAGATTAAATCTAACTGATTGACTGAATACATCAGCAGGAGAACAAACTGTCCCATTGATTCTGTCCTAATCAATATCCCTGAAAGAAGCGGGATGAGCGAGAGCAGCCTGTGTTACGTTCCCCTTACATAAAACAAGCCCTTAATTCACCTAAAGTAATACATTTGTAATTCATTTAAGTGATAACCATTTCATTTTGGTTCATTTAGCCGCACTGACAGTACTGACAGGCTCCCATTAAGCGGTATCATTTTGATTAGGATTTGGTCTAATTTTACTGTGGTGTTTTGGTTAATTGAGGATATGCTCATCCAAACACCCCCGATGTACGTCGAGAAGGGGAGAAATGGCATTGATTAAAGACAACGGGTGATAAAATGTGGTGGAAATGATCTGTCCAAGAGACTTTGATTAAAAATTCATTCTTGAGAACAGACTTGGAACGTAAATAAAGACCTCTACTGTCATTTGGCTGGCTGGTGTACAAATGACATTGGATCACTGGAAATGTGTTGTAACTTTTCATCCGTTACTGATCTTCGTCATTACTTGCTGTGTAATTAAGATGGCTGCCGCAAAACTTTTGATATTGTGACACGATCGTGGAAATTGTTTTTGCTGCATAACTCATTAACTTTAATGCATTTTGGAGGGGGGAAAAAAATCTGATTAATTAATATCTGAATAATTGAATTCTCTATGAATGTTGCAGATATTGTTACATTCAGGGAAACTTCACCAACGTTGTGAGATGATGCAAAGACATAATTATCCAAGACTTAATTTGTTTTGAAGAGATCAAGTTTCACTGTAAACATTGATTTAACATTTTACAAAGCTTGAAAAGCAATTCTACAATGAATACAGCATGATACTTCTACATAAAAGATACAGGAGTGGTGAAAAGGACTTGATACAGAAAAGAAGAATATATATTTAATATTCATAGTATTTTGAAAACTAAATCTAATTTTACAAGATGTGCTGTGTATACTTATAATCCACATTTATATTTTAATGACCAGCTTGATGACAAACTTCGAAATGTCCATTTGTACATGAAAAATAATAGAATATAATACATCGGCATGATAAATGCTGAGGATCTTTATAATCCCATGTGGACAAACATTTAGTGAGGCAAATGTCAGTCTGGTTGTTGGCCATGACATTTTGTAGTATTTTTTAGTCATTGTCCTCTAAAGATGGGTCCTACCTAATGTTCTGAGTTTTATGACCAAATACATGCAAAACTATAACCACCCACCACCCTCATCTGCACTTTTTTACTGCTAATTAGCAAATGTTACCAAGCTAGTACGTTGGACTACATGAAGAACATAGTACACATCGTTCTCCTTACTGTTGTTAGCATGTTAGTATTTACTCAAATCATGGCTGGTTAGCTTTCTGCCATGGCTGTTGACTCTTAGTCAAGTTAATCCCCTTTAGCTCCACCTCAAGACAACTGGAAAGCTTCAGTGTCTTTGTTCATTTAAAAATGTTCATATTGTGGGGCGTAATGAGTGTTGCTCAGTAGAGAAGGCGATCATTCTCCCTGGAGCCCATCTTACAATGTTTGAATATGTTTGAGTGTTGTGAAGGCAGTTCAGCTTTGACTGCAGCATTAATTATGGCAAATGCTATGCAGTAGGTAAAGCGGCTGCACATCCAGGTTGTCTAACTGACACTGGTGTTTTGATTTCCTTTACCTCATTAGACCTCTTCTTTGGACTTTGTGGGTGTATGTGACTACGCTTGACTGGCATCTTCCTCCGTCACCTACTAGTTTTTCTGCACCTTTGACAACATAATCAGAGGTCTGCGTAGGTTGGCAGTGCTTTTGATGTGAAGGCCCTTTGCAGTCAAATAGCAGTCGGATACACTGAGATATTTTAGTATTATTAATTTATTTTACAGAAAAAACTAGGTGACAAAGGTTATGCTTTGGTACATGAGCACAACAATACCACAGCATGACCACACTGTCAAACAGTAGGTAAACAAGCATTTATAAACAAATATACACATTCACCTATTGAGTTATCGAGCACACGCGAACTCACTGACACAAGCTGTGCCTTATCAATGCTGAGTCAGCAAATTCATTTTTTGTCTTTCTGTCAGCCCTCAATAGGAAATCAATGCCGCCTGTTTGTACACAGCCAAGATCAAAGGTGGTTAATAAGGGCACTGTTCAATCCATTACAGACAGGTGCTGTTATATCCGCTCGTTAAAATGTTGCAGAAAATCCCCACCATCAGTCAGGTTTGCAGCAGTGTGGAAAAACCTTCACATGACAGGTTTATCTCTTTTCAGGACATGGCTAGATATTCCAATTCTAAAAAACTTTGTGAGCCGACAAACACATAACTCTTGACATACTCATAGTGCGATATTGTTCACTGTAGTTCCCTATGGGGTGTGTTCAGCATAAGAATATTGTGTAGAGATAATTGTCCGACCTGCCAATCCCTCCCCACTGTGCAATATAAAAAGCTGTGTGCAATTAATGGTGACTAAGCAAGTGCTAATGACAATCATTAATTCTGAGAACTGGAATAAAGCTCATTTGCCAGATGGGAGTAATGACAAGAGTAGCGTCCAAAATTCTTCTGTGGTCTTGCCATCTCAGACTAGTGTTGAATTTCCTAGTGGGAAGTGAATTAATGACCAAATTTGGTTAAAACCATTATTGCTAACATTTTAACAAAATTAGACATCTAGCAGATTTTGGCACCATGCATCTGTCCATCGTAAATGTTCCGATGCCAAAAATAATTACCTTAAAGCGGCAAAACCGCATTCCAAGCTGCACTAACTAACAATAAATAACAATTGATTGAGCTTAAATCAATCTTATTAACATATAATCTTCCAAATCACAATTTGAGTGATAGCACACTGAAGCAGCATTGTTCTCAACTGTAACAAAGCTGTTTAAAAAGACTTTTTTCCATCTATACATTTCCTCTCCACCTACCTATACACTCTGCATTGATTTTCCATTTCTCCTTGACATCATGTTGTTCTTTCTTCATGTGCACATGATAGAAAGACCATTACAAGAAGCAACATTTAGCTCTCTTTCCCTCACTTCTTTCTTCCTATCTTCCTCCTCGTTTTCTGCACCCACTCTCTTTTTTTTCTCTATTCCGCATCTCTCCTCATCGCTTCTCTGCCACTTTCACCTCGTCTTGCCCTCTTCCTCTTTCATCACTATACTGCAGAGAGAAGAAGGGATGTTTGCGTAGATGATTAGAAAAAAGTGAAAAGTTTTGGGTCTGAAAGCAAAGTTCAACCTCTGTTTTTCTCTCCAAGCAGCAAAGGCTAATGGATTAGTTCAATGTGCTGATTTCTGCAGAAAACTGCCAGAAACTCTGTGGTATGCGTTGTGTAAAGTGTAGCATCAACATCCTTTCTTACATGAGTACATCACTTGTTGGGGCCTTGAGCTTTTTATCTAGTGTGTGTGTGTGTGTGTGTGTGTGATTCAGCATCATTCTTATGGCGCGGTCTCGATGTGCATAAAGTATGTGTGTGTTTAAGTGACAAGATCTAGATATAGCTCAACGAAAGAGGCAACACTTTCCTACTTTGTTCCATTATGGCAGGAACACACGTTGGTGTTTAATAATGCATACCAGTTACCACCACCTATCTCAGTCCCCTCAGCTTGGGAAACACAACAAATGACAAAACAGGGATGAAAGGGTCGGCAAGGGAAGAGACGCCATCGTGCCACTCAGAGGAAACTGCTGACACTTCAAATCGGCAGATGGACCAAAACAGGCCTTTTATGATCCTCTTTGTGTCCTGATTTAGAAGGAAGTTTCTGTCTTCCTCCATATCGGTCCATTTTCTTTAAAATACATAACCAAATGCATTAGAATGGACTCAAAGTCCTCGTATTTCACCCATTAAATCTTTTTTTACATGCACTTTTAGATGAACAATGTAATTTTAATTTAGTTCTATGTCTTTTGGCTCAAAGTTGGCAACAGCTTTGTGAAGTCATCAAAAAACAAACAACTTTTATATATTAAAGGAATGATGCACAACGTTTGAATTGCACATAAACACCGCAAAATATAGAGGCAAAAGACAAACTATTTAGAGGTGATAAAGTCTAAAATTTCAATAATCACATTTTCAAGAACAAGTAAAGAGTTGTGACAATGGGATGGTATACTATCATTTTACTTGTGTTACTCTTTTCCTTGTTAAAACAAAAATAAATAAAAATAGGCCTGTTGCGAGACAGAACAAAGCAGATCTGCACAACTGTCATGACTCATGAGTCTTGAATACTTTTGAAACAACTTGATTTGGATTTTTAAAAAAAACACATGAAATAAGATAACAGTCATTCTGATCTGTTTTTAGAAAGTACAATTTTGGAACTCAATAACAAGCTATGCATCTCACTGTGAGTCTGCATTAAATGAATGTGTTCACAGATTGATTCAAACTAAGTACATTTACTCAAGTAAAGTACAAATACTTTGAAATTGTGTTTGAGTATTTCCATTCAATGCTACTTTATACTTCCACTCCACTACATTTCAGAGGGGAATATTGTACTTTCTACTCCACTACATTTTTTGACAGTTTTAGTTACTTTTCAGATGAAGATTTGAAACAATGGAATAATATAACACACTTTTATAATAAAACAAACCAGTGGTTTCCAACCTGTTTGTCTTTTGATGTCTTTCAAAAAGCAGTGTGTAGTCGGCTCACATTTCAGATGTCTATGAGTTGTTAACAGCTCCATCAAATAGTGATTTTTCCCTCTAAACTTCTCACATGGTTTCATTTCAATAAATGTTCAAAAGATTAGAGAAAAAGTTCAAAAACCGATAACAGATTTGTGTATCAGAATTTTGTTTTTTCATCTTTCCTCTCCCATTAATCATCTCACCACCCCTCAGGTTTATCTGCTGACTTTTTGGAGGGGCCCGATGCACAGGTTTGTACACACATTTAACTCACATTTTTGTAACACAATGTACTAGCTTCATCAAATTAATTTATTAATGGAAACTTATACAGAACACTGGTGCAATAAAAATGTATAATGCAGCATGTAACCCCAGATGTGCATAAACTGTACTGGCTCCCAATTTAACTGCACCATATGTAATGATATCAAGCTTTTCCCTTTCCTCCTCACCACCTGTAAATGCACATATGCCGTACGTCTGGAAATCTCTTCTGGTCTGTCTTGCCAAAGAGAAGAAGGAAGATATACAGTACCAGTCAAAAGTTTGGATACACTTTCTCATTCAACAGAATGGGAATGTCTGTCCAGACGTTTGACATGTTTTCCCACGGTTTCTCTTCAGGAATCCAAATACTTCATCTCCACTTTCAACTGCGCTTTGCACAAGTAGCTGTATAGTGAATGAAATGTGGGGTTTTTTATTAAGACTTCCTCCTTCCTGACCCTTTGTCTCCTGATTATTGTGCCTTTCTGTCCTGCAAAGGTCAATAAACCTCTTACTATGCTCTCTGGAAAGTATTATAATCACCAACATCCTGCTTATTGCATCTCAGGGTCTACATAAAAGGAGGAAACAAAGACACAGCAAAGACAGAAAGAAAGTTGAGAGGAGTCTTAAAAGAAAACTTCATCCCGTAGGGGGATCAAAGTTAAGGGGTCAATGACATAGTGTACAGTTTTTATAAGTTTAGTGTTTTGCATGACAGTTATTTCCGTGTGCCTGTCCAAATCTGTTAAGAAAGATAGCTGAATTATCCAGGGATTCGTGAATTCACCCGACCCGATGATATACTTGTAGCTAAAACACTTCATGAGTCAAAACACCACATATAATCCCCGGTACTTAGAGAGGCTAGACATAATTTCCCCTGTAATGGATAAATAACATTTTGCATTCACAGCTCCAAGAGGGGACAAACATCTATATTTCATCCCACAGCGATGCACAGCAGAGACACTCGGTAAGTGGCAGAGAAAGAGAGGGGACATGCATTCATATTTCATCACAGGGATACTTGGCTAAAACAACCGGTAAGTGGTAAAAAAGAAGGGGACAGAAAAAAGAAAGGACATGCATTCATATTTCATCACACAGAGATAGTTAATAAAACAGGAAAACAGTAAATAAAGGGGACCGCCGGCTAAAACAGCGACTAACTGATAACTCTTGGGGACATCAATAAATAGGCATGAGGGACACTTTTAGAGAGGGAGAGAGAGTAAAACCGAGCGAGGCATACATCCATATTTCATCACAAAGAGGTGACTGAAATGGCCAGTAACAGGTGGGTATCAATATGGACGCATCAGTGCCACTTATGACGGAAGGAGAGAGAAGCAGAGAGTGCTTCGGTGAGGCAGAAGCACATCTAAAAGCTGATAACTGCCTCTATGAATATAGACACACCGACGGTGACATTTATAGACAGCCATTAGACTTTAGGCCGTTACTTTGTTGACAGTTTAAGACTCCATTTACTCAAATGCGTGGTATTGTTTTGTGCTTTGCAGAGCTTTAAATGTACATAGGCCATATGGGTCTTTGTGGGTAACAGCTAAGGTTTCAATTGCACTGCATAAAAGCAGAACTCAAGACAGGCAAAGACAGCTCTTCCATAGTTGCTTCTGTGGTGAATATCGAAGAATATGTTGAGAAGGGAGAACAAAAAAGGTTCTCTCTCAACTGTCAAGTGAAAATTTTGACAACATTTTCTTTTCTATTGCAAATGTGTAGTATTAAGCGGTCAGCATGCACTTCCAAAATCGACAATCTGACATAGTAATTGGCCAGGTGTTCCAAAGTGAGACAGTTGGCAGGATTTGAACTTCTCAAGTTTTTTTCTTTTGACGTTCTTCCCTTCCTTTGTACAAGTGCACAACATAAATGTCTTTGAGAAAAGATTGTCTGCTGTGTGCGCTGTTATTGACATTTGAATAATTACTGAGTCTCACTCCTGCGTATGACAGCAGGTTTTCTTGCTGTATTTGAATGTGATTCAGAACTATTAACACTTTTGTCTTCAGACATGGTCAGACACGTAATACAAGCTTCATTTCAATTAACACCGGCCTTAGTGTATGATGTAAGATAGCTGTTGTGATTTGAAAGATCATTTCACTGCATTGCACTTGCATATTTTTGTAGGTTTGGTTAAAAGTTCTGCTGGTGATAAGATTGTATTCAGTTAATGTGGCGACATCACTAAAAGCAAAAAGCCAAAAACACGAGCTCTCATATGATCAGACCTCCAGACATCTGCTAATCATGGTTTACAGATTGATCCATATCACCTTTACTGTTAGTTACTGCACATATTACTCCTTCCTGTGCAGTGAGGAATTATTGCTTATTTTAAACATGTCTGATCGTCTGACTGCTTGTGTTTGATGTTTGACTTTTTTGTAGCGATGTTGTCATGTTCCCAGGTGTCAGAAATAACTTGGTGGTTGCAATATTAATGTAAGTGATAGAAATTCCATTGAGTAACTTATAATTCAACAAGACCTCAAACCTCACTGCCAAAAAAAAGCTCTTTGTCAGTGTCTTCCAAAATTACCCCTGTGACTCTTTCAAAAAGTGACTTAAAGTGAATATTTTAGGATCTGCCATCTTTATGGTAAAGTTGTTTTGTAGAGGTTATGGTAGAGGAATGATTGTGATCATGCTGAGATTAAAAAAAACATCACTGTCATGGTTTAAAAAATAAATCACATATTAAAATCACACACTTTCTTGACAGTACATTACATTAAGTTTCCCTTTGCTACTTTAAAAAAGTCAGGGATTATTCAAAGAACTGCAAAGAGTCACATTAAAGACAATTAATGTTTTTGATTAAACAATAAATCTCATTTTAAGCTATAATAACTAGTAAATACAAAAAGGCAGAACACAACCTAATTCAGTATGAAATACAGCAGATATCATGATAACTGAGTTTCTTTCCTCTTGTGGAATCTTACATACCTCCACATGTTCCCTCACATGTAAGCCTTCTCCCACACACCCACAGCGTATCACCATCAACACTCCAGAGCAGAGCAGATGCGCTGTTTGAAGTAACACCTCTGCTTTCAATCGAACAGATAGTTCTCTCAGTCCAGCGTTCACAGCAGGTTCACTTGACCTGGCTCGAGGCCGAGTCGATTTTTAGACAAACATTCGGCCTTTTACTGAGCTTCCAGGGTGCTAATGTATAGCCATTAACCATGGTCCACCACACAGACACACATCAAGAGACACGCACACACAAGCACACATAATGGACACAAGACTTTTTTTTTTCCTGCTAAGTGACAGATTCAAAAACACGCATTTGTCCAAACACGCTCTCACACACAAAGAAAAAAAAATCACAGTTCATAAATGTGCAAGTGCATGTAAACATCCTCCGTCTTTCTCTTTCCTCAAAACACACACACACACACACACACACGCACACACACACACACACACTATCCTCAGTCCCTTGGAACTTGAGATTGCCTTCTCCACTCCAGTGCATTGTGGGTACAGGATTGACTAATCGTCGTGTCACAAGTGTACCATGCTGCATCTCTCTCCAGTAATGTAATGGCGTGTGTGTGTGTGTGTTTGTGTGTGTGAACGCACGTATGTTTTTTTTGTTGTGTTTTTTTCCGTAGGTTTAGATAGCAGCATCACTCTGTTCTGTCCAAATGTAACACTTCTTATTGTGTGTGTCCGTGTGTATGTCAGTATTCATATATTTGTGTGTTAAAAGTGTGTAATCGGTGTGTGTGTGAGTGTGTGTGTGTATCATTGAGGGGAAATGAGGGCTCCTTATTTGGCCTGACAGGGCAATGAGCCGCTGAGACGAGATGAGCTTTATTTATTGGGCTCCGGGCTGGTGCGTGCGTGTGTGTGTGTGTGTGTGTGTGTGTGTGTGTGTGTGTGTGTGTGCGTGTGTGTGTGTGTGTTTATGTGTGTGTGTGTGTGTGTGTGTGTGTGTGTGTGTGTGTGTGTGCGCGTGTGTGTGTCCTCCCTGAGTCTCTGTGCCCCTCAGACTAAAATGATCACAGTGGTGCAGTAGTGCACTCTCGTCACTGTGTGTGCTGACAACATAATTGGTTGGCCTGGCATTTCAATTCACCACTGTTAGATTGCTGTGGGCTACTCCATTCTCTGCTCTGTTAGCCACCACCGCTAATAATCCGAGAGAGACCGAGGCCATGGCAGCGTTCTCGCCGTTCAGTCTACAGTTACTGTTGAAGTTGATTTAATGTGAAGGTTATACAATTTACATCTAATGCTGCTTTCACATAAAAAATATTGTTTCTTGGCCTATTTTTTTTTTAGCTTGTCCATTCCTCATTGCCAATTTTTTTTGTCCTTTTGCTCGTTCCGTTCACAACTGTCACACATATGTATGGAAAGAATTACTACAGTGTAAAAACTAAATCTTTCTAAACAAGACTGCTCTTAAAAGAAACGTGGCATCATCACTGGTTTATGAAAACACTTAAAAGCTATATTTTTTTATTCCTGACAAATAACATCTTGCTGCCATAAGAATGATGACAGACACTTCAGTAACAAATAATGTTTAACAAAACTTTAACTATCGCTTTTGTGATTTCGGAAAGCTGTGACAAATTACCTGTTTTGACATTTCAGAGGATTTGCTAATCCTTTTTTTAGTCCTAAAAGTGGAAAAAAAGATTGCAGACTAATTTCATTAGTAGTTTCATTGTTGTTTCATACATACAACAATGCTGGCCCAGCCTGTGTGGTTTCAAGGTATTGTGACAATTTCAGAGACTAAGAAAAATTCATAGAGTAGAAGTGGAATTATTTCACTTCAATTGCATTGCGTTTGAAGAAAAAAAAAATAGCTGGTTAACTTTGACTTAATTACATTTGAATTGGACCAGTCTGTAGACATAATGGAACTCAGTTATACTGGACAAAAAAACTTGAATATGTGCAAATTAACTGATAACTCTTCACAGCTCATCACGGCTGCTACGGTGAAGGATAAAATGATTTCCACTATAATAACTTAACCCTCCTGTTGTCCTCGAGTCAAGGAAGGAAGGGTGGAAGAAGGAAGGAAGGGAGGGAGGAGGTAGTGAGGAAGGAGGAAGGAAAGGAGGATGAAGGAAGGAAAGGACGGAGGGAGGAAGGAAGGGAGGAAGGAAGGAGGAAGGAAAGGAGGAAGGAAGGGAGGAAGGAAGGAAAGGAGGGAAGAAGGAAGGAGGGAAAGAAAGAAGGAAGGGAGGAAGGAAAGGAAGGAAAGGAGGGAGGAAGGAAGGAGGGAAAGAAAGAAGGAAGGGAGGAAGGAAAGGAAGGAAAGGAGGGAGGAAGGACGTAGGAAGGAAAGAAGGATAGAGGAAAGAAGGAAGGGAGGAGGGTAGGGGGGAGGAAAGAAAGAGAGAAGGAGGGAGGGAGGACAGAAGGAAGGAAGAAAGGGGGATGGAGGGAGGAAAGAAGGAAGGGAGGAAAGAGAGAGGGAGGAAAGAAAGAGAGAAGGAGGGAGGAAGGAAAGACAGACGGAAGGAATGAAGGGAGGAAAGAAGCAACAGTCAAAACAGACGTGGTCAATTTGACCCGGGAGGACGACACACAGGTTAAGGAAAAAGCTTCTTCATTATTCAATGCTCTGCAGAGTTTTGTTGATCGATAAGTCTTCATATACAGGATCTATTACTCAAACTGGACTTCCTGTTTATCATTGTTTCACTGGTACAAAAGCAATGCAAGGCTGTTTTTAGTTTGAATGCAAATTATGACTTTTCCCCCACATTTTTGTAGCATAACAGCTGAATTTCTCTTTCCTTGCTTCATATTTTTTTTGTACCCGACTCATTCTGTACAGATCCAATCTCTGTCATCTCTGCTTTAAATATCTGAAGCCTTACCATCTTCAAAGTGGCTGACACAGACAGTCCTCCATTACAGAGAGATAGACGGAGAGTGACACAGAGTAAAGACAGAGTGTTGACGACAGTGTTGCTATGCTCAAGGAAAGCACAGTTGACTGATATAACACACATACATGCACTCTTTTAGCACACTCTCCCACACTTACTCAACACACACACACACACACACACACACACACACACACACACACACACACACACACACACACACACACACACACACACACACACACACAAACCCAAATAGAAAACTCTGAGCAGAGCTGTGATCGTATCAGCAGCGGCAACATTTTTTTTTACCTCAACATGCCACAAGAGGAGTCTGTGTCCCCTCTTTCAGTTATAGGGGTGTTAAATAAATACACCCTGTTTTTGAAAGACTGGCCTACACTGATCAATGTACCTTTAACAGATAAGCACACAGACTGACATTATGTGTATGCCTCATTTGAACCTGTGCTAACATTTAGCATGCATTCTGTTGACTGACAATAGCTGACTGGCATTACCCAACTTCAGACTTAAAGCCACTATGTGTACATTTCTGTGTTTATAGTATATTTAAAATTATCCTTATGACATAAAAATATAAATATGGCTGCGGGCAATACATCATCATTAAACCAAGTCAATAAACAATACTGAATGGTCTTGACATCCATTCTTCCCACAGTGGTTAATTGTCGTCACCAGTGAGTAGCATTACTCTATTTTCCTGCTGCTCTGCCTTATTGCCATCAACACAGCTCATTATCTTATTTGCTTAATTTTGGTCTCACGGTGCACAGTGTTTGAATATCTAATAATATTTGTCTTAGTATCTTAACTGTGTTGCTCATCTCTCAGCACATCAATCTGACACCAGTATAAAATGGACTGGACTGCGCTCCTGTCCGCTCCTTATCTACAGCTGGCAGTGTGTCCTCATCTTCACGTTTAGGGTTAGGGTTCCTTCTCTTAAAAGCGTCAAGCCTGTCTTTGATGCTGGGTAAATTATCTTAATGACTTTCCATCACTCCACACATGCACATCTATATCTGACATGGAGCTTCTTGCATTTCTTTTGAGTGGTTTAATATGCAGGTGCTGCATACCCTGAGTTTAAATTACAAATGCTCAGTTAATGAAGAGAGTCAGATTGTTTATTGCAAAGCAGTCAATGAATTTTAACTC
This sequence comes from Scomber scombrus, assembly GCF_963691925.1. Taxonomy (NCBI): domain Eukaryota; kingdom Metazoa; phylum Chordata; class Actinopteri; order Scombriformes; family Scombridae; genus Scomber; species Scomber scombrus. The sequence goes on along the minus strand of NC_084981.1, from coordinate 25,107,205 downwards.
ATTTGTTGCTGTGTAACCTTCACCTGCATTATTAACGATAGTATTTTAGAAATAAATGTGGAAGAATGGTGGGGCCTTGAGTAGACTGGCTGCTGAGGACACTGTAACTGATCAAGTCATTTAGAGAGAAAGAGAGAGAGAGAGAGAGAGAGAGAGAGAGAGAGAGAGAGAGAGAGAGAGAGAGAGAGAGAGAGAGAGAGAGAGAGAGAGAGAGAGAGAGAGAGAGAGAAGAGAGAGAGAGACATAGAGCGGGGGGGGGGTGACGTAGAGGAGAAGAGCAGCGAGAGAAACGTAACAATGAGGAGAGAGGAGGTGGTGAATTAGAACCAGAACTAGGACAGCCAGAGCCGGCATATCCCTGGGCAGCCATGCATGTCTGTGCGTACACTGTAAAACACGGCAAAGTGCTGCAAAGTGTTGTAAAATTCATCAGGTTTGTGTTTGCAAGACACGGCTGCCCTTAACTCTGCTGTGCTGCCTCTGCCTCTCAATTATGTACAACTGGAATTACACATGAATATAGAATGACCTGTAGCCAAATGCAGGTACCATGAAAACACACACACACACACACACACACACACAAACACACACACACACACACACACATGCAGATGATTCCATATCACACTCAGAGTCACTAGAAACATAATAATATTGAGACATAAGTATACACACATTTAAAATGTGGGGTGAAGCAGATGATTTATTTCTCTATTTCGTGTATTCTACATCACAGTTTAAAAAACAAATACACAACAACAGGTGGCAACACACTGATTAGCTTGATATCACTGTTTTTCTCTTTCTAAAAGGTAAAGTTACAAACGTGCAAATTCACAACAGAAGGCAGGACTTGATCTTCATTTTCAAAGCAGTTTGCCACCACAGAGACTGTCTGGCAGACTTGGATTTCACTGGACACTCGCTCTTGCTTTTGTTAAACTATAATTTTCCTGCAGATATTGGAGTTCCACTTTGTGCTACTACTGCAACCGACCTCTATTAACCAGACAACGTATTCAGAAATGCTTTAGTCGATTTTCAGTGTTGGAGTCACAAGGAATCCAGTAATACATTGTTTGGCAAACACACTTTTCTTGCTATTATACTGCAGTGATTATACTGCAGCATGCATTTATGTAGCAGTAGAGTTTCCCATTTTGTATATTGTGTGAGGAACATGATTGGTAAAAGGACTAGTAGATCAGAAAGGTGAGGCTGAGTACTATAATAAAGCTTTCCAAATAAAGAGTACATTTCTGTCATATTTTTTAAGGGATTTCATGTTAAATTCCTCAGTGTTACGGTGCTCTTTGTGCGTTCTACATTTATTATATTTGACTGAAATGGTTTTCCATTGGTAGCACTTGGTTTCCTAATATGAATGAAGTCTGATGAGATTCAGATCTGCAGGCCTGATCAAATCTGACATGTAGATTTAGCCAGTTAGCTAATGGGGGAAGAAGACAATATTGCTGCTATTTTACACCATCACTAGCAACACCACCAACCAGGATGAAGCCACAGTTATCTAACTTGTTTGCCTGAGGCTGATCCATCACAGCAGACCTGGTGTTAGTTTCCCAGTAGGACCTCCTGTGTGTACAAGTCTACTTTCCACTGTGAGGCCCCTCTGTAGAGCCCTCGTGGATAAATCTCGCACTGAGTCATTGCCTGCTTAACACTATTACACCAAATGCAACAGAATTCACCCATTATACAACTCCTTTTACTGACCATGGTTGTTTCCAGCAACCACCACTGGGCCCTATAAGTCATGCCTCCATTCACCTCACCATCTGGATGCAACAGCTGTCTCCGCCTGACCCAGAAAATCTCAGAGTTTGAAGGGAGAATATCCATCCTGTACCAGCTTTAAGATGAAGAACGAATCTTCAACTCTTTGTTCACCATGGGCCCACTGTCACCACCGCAACCACCAGAGAACTGGACTCGACTGTCCCTGCTGCCCAGTCTGTAGACCACTGGACCAAGCTGGGAGTTTAGCTTTGGGCCTCAGTTAGCTCCACTCCTTGCCAAATGTATGGTTTTCTCAAGATCAATAGTTCAAATATTGAAGGCTTATGGAAGACAAGTATATTGGTTTCTGGCTTGATGACAGATCCACATTTAAATACCACATTAGGAATCTTATTGGCAAATTCGGCCAAAAGATTTAGCTTTTTATAAGGAATAAAACCAGCTGTCCTTTGATTTGTAGGAAGAGGATTGTTGAAACAACTTTCATATCAGTTCTGGATTATGAGGATGTAATTTACAGACGCGCTGCTGCCTCCACACTTAGGCCCTTAGATTCTGTTTACCACTCACCCCTGAGGTTTATTACCGGTAATAGCTGCAATACTCCTCACTGTATCCTCTACGATAAGGTCTGTTGGTCTTCTCTGACTGAGAGATGCAATAATCATTGGTGTCTGTATATCCATAAAGCCCTGGTTGGAAAATTACCATCATACATCACATCTATGTTGCATTGGAAACCTGGTCCACTTTTAATTCGCTCCAGTGACTGGCTGGCTCTTCAATTACTTCATACCAGGACTTGGAAGAACTGCTTTTAGTTTTACTTCAGCAGACTCATGGAAAATCCTGCAGCACGACCTTAAAATTTAATATTCTCATAACTCCTGGACACTTTAGGTATGTAACTAATAACTGTCTATTACCTGCCTGTAACTGTTTTAACTGATCATTTGTTAGTTTTGTATGTTTGTAGTTTCCATTGTGTAATCTCAGCATCACTGTAAAAGAAGGTCAACCTCAATTTATCTGAGAATCTTTAAATAAAGCTTGAAAGAAAGATGAAAGAAAGACTGAATTAATGACTTAAATTAGATCTGGTTGAAACATTTTGTGCCATCTTGTGACTCTAATTCTTTTACACTTTCAGTGTGTGTATAAAATGGATAGTTGTTGTCATCCTAGACTAATAGCAACTCCCACAGGAACTGTTAATGCCAGACCAAGGATAGCATTCACATACTCGCTCAGAAAGTCACAGGCATCATCTCACACACACACACAATATAAAGCCGGTAGATTATCAATCCACTCTGCAGTGTATTTGGAGGCCACTGTTGATGGAAAGAGGAAGAAACAGAGTGAGACAGAGGAGGAGAAAACAATAGAAATGGGAGGAAACAAAGAATGAGTGAGGAAGAAGAGGAGAGAGACAGTTATGAAATACTGAATGCTGCTGGTGTAATATACTGGACTGTGTTTACAGATATGTTATAGGAGCAACAGAGCTGAGAGGGGAAGCAAAGAAGAGAAGAGAGTGGGATGGGAATAAAGGAATAAACAATGGAGAGGCATGAACCGAAGATACATCAGCGGGACATACAAAGAGTCACATATAGTCACATATATATTCCTTTTCTTGGGAATATCTGACAGTATGTTGAAAAATATAATAACAGGAGGTGCTGGTATTAGTTACTATTTCTAGTCTCTGGTTGTAAATGTTCTTCTTTCAGGAAACTTGAGGTACAAAGAGGATGTAACACGACTACCATGTTTCTCTTAGTCAGCCCCAAGAGTCCATGTTTATATGTTGTTTCCGTAATAACTAGCCAGCACAGATTATCACTGGACAAGAAGAACTTCATGTTTTTAATGAGCCTGGGTCATAGGGCAATATTAAAAGTACTCAGATTGAGTCCTCAGTTGATACAAGTTTATGACCCCTTACCATGGATCTTAGAATTACAACTTTTAATGAGTCTCGTCCCATGGTGTTAGACTAAATTCACTTTCTTGGATTTCTAGCCAAAAAAAAGTTTAATAAACCTATCTGTACGAGGAAGACTCACCACTTTGCATCAGTGCACCAGCATAAACGATCAAGAGTGCCCCAATTAAAAAAGTGTATGCTGGACGCAATTTGGGATGAACTGCATCATGTTTCACATCTTTCCATTGATACAATACAATGTATTTATATACAATTATTAGTAGTGGCACTATGCCTTTATTATTTAGAAATGTATGTAATAATTTGATATTTACAATGATTCCTCCTCTAAACTGTTTCTCAAGTGCACTCTCTCATCTCCACTGCATGTTGGGGAAAAGAAAATGTGAAATCATGTGACTATGGAGACGTCTGCTTCCCCCATCACTTAAAAACATTTAACTCTAGTCTGTAACATGTTGAATTGTATGTCATTATTTTGCATTGTGTCAAATTGCACTGCATTGCAATGGTGATGAATTATACTGTATCGCATTGGTAGTCTCTTCGTATGTATCTTCAACGTATCGAATCGAGATGCACATTGAATCAGCCTCAGTGATGGAAATGCACATCCCTGATATGTACTGTGTGAATCACTGTTTTAACGGTCTGTAACTGTAGAGTAACAAGAGTAGCTTTGTTTGCTTAATTAAGCATTTAATTTTGAATGAAGCACTGAATTAGTTCAGCTCAAATACAATATATGAACCATACTGACTGAATCATGTATGCAAATAACTAAATGTGATTAATTGAAGCCTCTTTTGTCCATTTTGTTGGTGGAAGTTAAGGGAAATGGAAAACATGAACCGAAATATGAACCATCCACATATTGTAAATTGCAATTAAAAAAAGAAAAACTGCATATTTAACCTCCAGTCAGTAAAAAAAAAAAAAAGTGGGTGTGTATTGGCATTTTAAACCATTTTACCAAGAAACCCACATAACAGATAACCTGACACCAATTTATGACTGGAAATTGTGTCTAAAAATAAATCACCTAGAGAGTTTTGAGCAATATTAACATTTAATACTGCTCTGAATAAGGTAACATTTATGTAGGTTTTTTGAAGCACATCACTTCCATAATTTATTTGACTCACTGTCACTTAATTCAAATGTGTTGAAAAAAAAACCCCAAAAGTTTTACATCTACTTGAATTTTCTCATCTGTTCCAATTTGGAAATTGTTCTCTTTTCTTCATTTCAGGCAGCGTAAACACAAGTTGAAGAGACACTGTTTGTTTTATATATGAAATGAAGGAAATTATGATGTAGAGCATGAATGTATCAAACGTTCCTGCTTGTCTTTGTTGTTTTATAGTTTTGTTTGCTGTCGGCTTTGAGAAATGCTGTAACATCTACTACTAAGAGGAGGCACGTTTAAATGTGTGAGGCACACTGGTGTTAAAAAGACATGTTTACTGTTTGTTCTCTTTTATTGCATTTTCAGTAGTGAGGAATAAGACTTTTCAAATTAGTTTTCAAGTTGTTTTTCTGCCGTTAGAAGGCTAAAGTGACAGGCTGAAGAGGACAAATTAGTGCAAGTAAAAATCATTGTTGCATTTCTATTAAAGCACAGAGTCACATCACAAAAAACACATTCACACCAGCGTTAACGCTCTAATGGCATCGTCAATTCTGAGAGCTCCAGGAATTACAAACTTTGTCTTTTTTCCTTGAGGCATTTTTCTCGCTGGTCTAATGAGTAATCACACACAGATCTTTTTTCACAGCTTTGATGTGGCTTATTAGCACAACTTCAGAAACTGTGAGGGCAAATGAGGGCAAATGAAACATCAGCACAGACACAGGAGACACACCCACACACATATACACAAACACACAAACACTTCTTGTGGGGACCCTTTCTTACATAATGCATCTATCTTTCCAAACAAAAGCCAGTCTGCTGTGTAAATCTATTTTGGTCCTCACAAATGTAGTGCAAGATTAGAAAAAGTATCAGATCACTTATAGATTGGAGCAAATTCTTACTTTGCAACCCCGTCTCCTATGAGCTAAAATCTAATGCAGCGATTCTACATTAGCAGTTTCAATGGCAACATTCAGTCCCAATGCAAGTTGTAGTGTGGAGTTAAAAGTGTGGGTGTCAGTGTCAAGGAGGTGGCTATATATATATGTTTTTTTAACACCTCACATCCCATTTCATTTGACTGTGTGGGCAGTTTCAGATAAGGGCTGACATGGAGAAGTGATCAGAATAAAGGGAGATTTGAACAGTTGAATAGTTTCATGAAAGGTGAGCAAAGCCAATCTACTGTGAAGCGATGAAAAATGTCAGGATAAGCCGGTAAGTGGATCTTGAGCTAAGATTGTTTTGTCAGTTGCTGTTTCAAAAAGGTCAAGGATAAACTGTGCACCTCAGTGTTTTTATTATTGAAACGATTTATCAGTGAAATATGAATCTTTAATAGTCGTGTTAGTCTAGTAGCAGCGATGGGAAACTACAAATTCCCTCCACAACATATAATGTTTTAAGTCTTTTTAAAAGGGAACCTAACGTGTTTTTCTTGATTTTCTGTCAAAACCTGAATTAAACTTATGTGCCAGGACTTCAGCCTGCTCTAGACACTCCATTTGCAAAGTTCAATCAGGAGACACAAGTGAATGAAAAAAGAATTATGTTTATTATATAAGTACAATAAGATAGACAAAGCCTTTTGCGCTCCAACTCCATGAGGACATCATCCCAGAACAGCGATGAGGTAGATAGATCCCCCATGAATGCCACAGTTTCATCGTTAGCCTATCATCTGGCTAACGATAAAAGTGTTGCATTGAGCTATTACAGTAGGTAGTGTGAGTGACAAGTGACAACTGAAAGTCAAAGTAAGCCCCCTTAACATTGACCACAGGGTAATAGGAGAGCATGCATGAGAGAGAGAGAGTAATATGGGGAGAAGTTAGCACCAACTATGCCTGTAAAGAGAAAAAGAGTGTCTGAAGAGTGACAGAACTTTTGATATAACACATACACAATCAAGTTACATGTTTGTCTTAAATAAACACAGTGCATTTTTGACAACTTAAAAAAACAGGGAGTTTAATTAGTCAGGTCAGCCGCATTTCTACATGGTCTAAGTTCATCTTTGACTGTGAGTTTGCCTTCAGTGTTGATTTTTTTAGCTTTAATACTGTTCCAGAAAATGTCATTATATGCTTCAAATATGTGTTTCTAAGATATTTTTTTAGGTTTTCTTGTGTCACGTAGCCTAAATGGCAATGGAGAAGGCTGTGTTGTCCAGTGTATGAAGCTTGTAAAAGAAGTGTTGGTCTCCCCCACACAAGTCAGTGAGAACTTTCCATCTCCCCAGTGAGGCTTTGAAGTGATAATAGCCACTGTCCAAAGTCTGTCTCCCTCCAACAGTCCCTGCTCCACGTATATGGACTCTGTGGCAGGTCATTTGTTATCAAAATTGCTCTCTCATCTCCTGTCTTCTCTTTCTTCTTCCTGCTCATTCTTTTCCCTTTCTGTCACTTTCTCTTCTCCTCTCCTCTTCCGCTTTCACTCTCAGTTGCCTCCTCCTCCTCCTCCTCCTCTTCCACCAGCCTCTGTCTCTCACTGTCCTGCCCTCTCAGCTTCCTCCTCTACCTGTCTTTGTTGTTAGTCACAGTGGGATATGGCTTTGTGTCAGGTCATGTGTTATCGACCGCACACAGGCCCAGACACACACACACACACACACGCACACACACGCACACACACACGGACACACACGCACACACACACACACACACGCAGGCACACAAAGCAGAAATCTAATGCAGGAGTGGGGACTTCAGAACATTCCCCCTCACTCCTCTTGTGCTAAGTTTACATCATGACCTCTCACTACCTCTCTTTGAACCTTCATTAATGTACAGCCATGGCCTTCGAATCAAAGCAATTCCATAACATTTTCTTTTCCTTAACAAGGTTGATAATTCAGTTTCTTCCCCTGCAGGTGAGTGCTCACCCTACACTGAATGCTTTTATCAGTGCTGAACTGTGGAAAGATGGATGCCCTTATTAATGTGATGTCTGAAATCAGGAGTTTGCTTTTCATTATTTTGTCATTAAGTTCAGATCTTCGCATGGGATTGAAGATCCAGCTGTGTTCCTTGTTTTGAATAGAACCGCTACAGCATTTAATTCTGGTTTAATGAAATAATGACTTGGAATATTTTTAAATAATTAATCTTTTGTGAAGATTTGGACGTAATATGGTTCATACTGTGTATAAATGTGTTTTCTTTTGTGTTTTAACATTTAAAAAAAATGTGTATGGCATGTCTGCTTCTTCTACAAACAGATAAATTATAAAACTCTTTTAATGTGTCGTCAGAAAATAATGAAAAAAAAATACTACATAAATAAAAGAAAATACATAAAAAGTATAATATGCTTTTTTGTCTGTAATTATTTTTCCTTTATAGTAACATTTTGTCCGTTTATATTTAATCTTTATATGAGCCTCTGATGCTGTTAAACCCCTCTCCCCCTCTCTGTGTGGAATCACACTCGACGTTATCACTGCTGTCAGTGGGATGGTGGCCAAGGATCAGACCTTTTCCCAAACCCCCATCTCTTCCTCTCATCCCACTATTTCTACCTGTCCTCTCTGGATCAATGCTTCTCCTCGTCTTATCGCGTGCACACACACACACACACACACACACACACACACACACACACACACACACACACACACACACACACACACACACACACACACACACACACACACACACACACACACACACACACTTGCACACTTTGAGTGTGGGCAGTGCCTGAGCGTCTTTGAAGTCCTGTATGTGTGTGTGTGTGTGTGTGTGTGTGTGTGTGTGTGTGTGTGTGTGTGTGTGTGTGTGTGTGTGTGTGTGTGTGTGTGTCTCCTGTGGTCTGAGCCATCAAAGTTTCCATTTATTGGTTTCTCTGTGACAGACTTCTCACTCTGTCACTCTCTCTCTCTCTCTCTTTAACACACACACACACACACACACACACACACACACACACACACACACACACACACACACACACACACACACATACACATATATACCTGGCCTTGTGACTTACAGTATAACTCAGAGCTACTTTGACCTTCAGTACTTGTAACACTGGATGTGTACAACTCAGGACAAAGTTTACTTTTGGATCTTGTTCCTCTGCAGGGTACAATAGGGTACCCTGCAGAGTAAGGGTAATATTAATAAAAAGGGTAATATTAATGCTTCTTCTTTTGAAACAAATGGACATTTGATCCCACAACTTAAAACTGTCTCCTTTTCTCATATAATAACATTGGAAAATGTCAATATTGTATTTATATTATAGAAATATGGTTACTATATTGTCAAGTCAGATTTAATATACAGTAACAGTCAAAAGTATGGATACATGTTCCCATTCACTTGAATAACAAAGTGTGTCCAAAACTTTTGATTCATACTGTATATCATCCAAAGTCTGTTGTGGTTACTCTTTATTATCTACAGACATTATTACAAGAGGTTTCCATTACACTACTTTCTGTAGAAGAGATGGTTCCTACAGTATGAATGTTCATGTTAAGGTTTTTTTTTAGTAATGTGTGAAAACATACCCTTTAATAAGCAGAGACAAGGTTTTTTTTTTTTTTTTTTACATAAAAACTAAAGATAGAAAGATTTGGGGGATTGGTTATAATGAAAGGACTTTTTACTTGTTTCTATTTTATTGGCTTAGTTTTATTAATTTAATACAATTACTACAGCTGACCTGCTTTATGACCTTCTGTTCATATAATACAGTTCTCTGCAAATTGCTCACAGAATACAAACTTATGTAAAATTGTCTACCACATTATTAAATATTTCTCCTGTTTTCCACATGTTTTATGTTTCTTTGCATGCATAATCACAGTAGCTTGGATTCTCTTGCAGCCAAACTTGTAACGAGACACGAGTAACAACAGTGTTTAGTTCCAGGGCCAAAAAAACGGAGAAAAGAAAAAAAAACCTCATCGAAGTTGTTTTCTTGAATCTGTTTTTGCAAACTGCTTCATGAATGAATTCTTTCTCTTGAATAACGAGCTACAGAGAACACATTTGTTTCCAAAGCCTCCGAGAAACAAAGATGGCATGGGAGAACAGCACTCCAGAGCTCGGTCTGCGTCGCTTAATTAGGAGGCCAGTGTTGGCTGGGAGAGATCCACGTTACTAGTCGTATTTCATGCTGAGGAAATGAAGAATAAAAGACACTCACAGATGTCTGAAATTCATGGAAAGCTAATTGTCTATCGCACTTTGTTGGCTTGTTAAGCCTTTGATTCTCTCTCGCATTTTTCTTTTTTTTTGTGGGTCTTCTCTTCATATCCTTCACCCTTCTTTCCCCTTTCTTCCCTTCCTCCCACCCAGTCTTTCTAATTTTCTCGCCTTCTCTCTCTGGCTGCAGTATCAAAGAACAAATCAGCATCACTGTCATTGTTTTTCAGGCCTATTTAATAGCTGTTGACTTGACAGCAAATGTAATGATTTTTGCCTTATTTAATAGCTGTAGCTGTAATCATTCCAGCTTCTTTTTTTTTCCTTCGGTAGACTTGCTGTAGATGTAATCAGAGACTTAATGATGTGTGAGGTTGTCTGCCGACTGGCTGGTTCATTTTTAGAACAATCAGGATGGGCTTTAATTAATAGGCTGAAAGAAGAGTCTGACAGAGCTTGAATGCAAATCCTGTTGTCGCTGTCTTTCTTTGTCTTCGTTGGCTTTCTCAGATTCTTTCTTTATATCTGATTATTTTCTTTCTCTGTCTTTTCTGTTCCCTCTTTTTCTTGGTTTTCTCTGTATACTTTCAGCTTTTTTAACTCACCCAGCTCTCCATTTTTCATCACTTCTTCCCCTTTTCTTAAACCATCTCCTATATCTATATTTATTTGTTTAACCCAACTCTTTTTATTTTAACTTTTCTCCTCATCAGTCTTCCTCACCTCCCCTTGCTGTGTTTATGTTTTCATTTTCATTATGAACAGATCATTAGCTCCGTCTCTGACAAATGGCACCACACTTAACATTTTGAATTAAAGGCAATATCTTTGTTATTAAAACGTGTCTTCTATGTATCCAGCCCACCTGCGTTTATCTGGGAGGGCGGGGTGAGGGTGGGGGGGCAATGGATATGTATGCGAGTCAGACAAAGAGCAATTTAAATGTTTGTCTATGTGACAGAATTAATTTATATTCATTACTTTTCTTTTACTTCTATCCAGCTGAGCATGATAGTTCATTTCCCGCTTGACATTCTCTGCACATTCACACCTAGGAGCTGAAAGAAAGTCATACTGCTGGCCACAGAGCAGCTCCGTCGGAGACACTGCTCAAAGGCATCCCGGCAGTGGAGGAGAAAAGATAGAGCATTACTCATTGAGACATTACTCCTCACCAGTATGGATGAATTCCCCCCTCTGTTTTTGTTTTGGAGAACAGAACAGAGCTTTCCAAAAGTGTCCCTTCGGGTAAAATCATTTTGAAAAATGATCCCAATATCAGAGTCTAGACGAGGAAAACAGTTTTTTGTCGTTATCTCCAGCTTTCTCTGAAATCAGTTAATTATAAAACAGTGTGTCATTGTTGTAAATTAAGCTTTTGGCACAAGTTCAAGCAGGTGGACAACTATCAGCTTATTTCATCATGACGCAAAGGCTCCAACTCTAAATTATGATCCAATGATTTCACCGGGCTCAGTGCACGTTCTATTCAAGATACTTTATTACCATTTCCACAGGCACATGGTTCATGCTGACTGGAATTAATGCATTTAACAAAAGAAACAAATTTACAAGAAATTAAGTTAAAAAAGTAGCACATTTTAAAACCACCTTAACATCACATCTCCACCACCCCATTGCTACCTGTGTTTCAAAGCCCCTTCTGCTGCTCCCTAGGTGGATCTCCAATTAGCTGCTATATACAGGGCTTAATCTCTATATACCTGTCTAATCAATAGTGTCAAATAAAGCTTCTGCAGTCATGTTATCTTGTGTCTTTCCTACTGTATGACTGAACTGTAAAACAAAAAATCAACAAAAAACAAAGAGGTGATGTGTGCAGATGTTGGAGGCAAAAGCACCGTTGTAATTCTTAATGTCTTAATGTTTGTGTCTCTGCATGCTCAGACCATCTCATTGGTAGGGGTTTTTATTTGATGCAAATACTTTCTTCTTCTGACATGGCTGCACAATGCTGCAACACCATAGAACTGCTTGTCTCTCTCATGCAGGAAACTTCAAAATAACTGTGCCTTTGTGAGCTCTGTGTGTGCTTTATGATCATAGAAGCGGGGGAGAAAAGCTCAAGAGCAGAAAAAATGTCCTTTCAAAATTCAAAACTGACTAAAGATTTTTCTGCAGATGAACGAGAGTTATTGGCTGGTCTCTATGACATTTAGTTTACAACACTCGACTTTTGTTTGGAAAAGGACAGTAAGAAACATAAACAGACTAGATCTGAAAAGCAGTATTTAGGCACATGCATGTGAGTAACTGTCAAAGACTGTAATTAGCCGCTTTATTTGACAACCATTTACCACAGTCCACTAATTCAAACGCACACAGAGACTCACAAACAAAGCTCAGTCAGTAAGCATAATTATATGGTCAACAATCATTTCATCTGGGTCAAACAAGAGACACAGCAAAATTAACTTGTCAGTACAAGAGTGTCATTGTCTCGTTGAATCAGTTACACCTCCCTCGGGGATGTGACGCACTCCCTCACACACACACACACACACACACACACACACACACACACACACACACACACACACACACACACACACACACACACACACACACACACACAGAAAGAGAAAGACACACAGAAGCAGATCTACTTTTTTGAAAACGCCTTTAGAAATGCATGCTTGTTACATACAACACACATATTATGACTCAGAGTAAGTGACAGCTTCAATGAGTATTTGCAACACTTCAGTAACACATGCATTGATGTCCTTTTTTACTCACGGTGACTCACACATGCACGAACAGCTCTTAACACTCAAACCACTTGTAAATCCATAGAGGGGGTCACATGAAAGTTCACACGTGTGACTAACTGGCTATTTGTTCACGTGTAAGTTTCATGACAGCGATGGGATATTACCATATTTAGAACGAGCATTCACAGAATCTAACAACTTCAGATGGTTGTATGATTACAGTGTAGGCTGAGTAAAGGTTAACAAATACTGTGGATTAACAATATAGCAGTATATCCATTACATTTGTACTATATGGGAGGTCCATATTAGCTTCATTTTCAGGCACTTCCATTTTATTATGATACAATACATCTTTCACAGAAGTTTCCCAGTCATAATTACCGCCTGGATGTTGATGTGAATGCTATTTACAAATTGGGATAACTCCAATATGATATACATTTGTAGAGACTGTCCTCCCAAGAAAAACAACAAGATCAGTCTTTAAATACAAGTGCCCCAAAACAACAAGTCTATACATTTAAGTTACAGAAGCCTACCTAGCAGCTGTAGTAATTAGTAAACGAAGAAATCGGATAACATAAGTATATTTCCACAAAGTTCATGTAGGGAGGAAGTCAAGTCATAGTACATCACTGTTCATGTCCTGTTTGCAACCACGCAACAATACCCATGTGTGTTTTGTGCCTAAATCTAATCAAATCTGAACTGTCACGTATCATAAAACATTTATTTTTCAACAGTCCTATGTAACGGTTTTGGAAAGCACAGACATGAAGTCGCCCTGCCAATTACCGCTGATAGGGATCAGATAAAGACATAGTTCTGTGTCAGAGTGCATGGACAAACAACATATTTTGTCATTTAATTAATGGACGTTGCCTTAAATGCATTTATGTAGTCGACCGATTTAACTGGAATGTCTGATATGAGGCTAAGTGTAGGATTTCCTTCTTATGGCAGGATGCCAGCACATGGTGAGACACCACCTGCACCTCCCTGACAAAGAATAGAGGCGAACCAGCAGCACACTGCAGTTTAGGCCACCCACACACATTTGCCGATCCCTCAGAGACTTCCAGGAAAGCTTTGGGTCAACCACTGGCTACATCCTCAGTAGAGCATGCTGAGAAATGTGAAAGGCTGGCTGGGGAAAAAGGCAACGGATGGTGACGGCAATCTGTCAACATCAGGTGAATGTGTTGCTGCTGTGAGGCTAGCTTGATGCAAAACTTTCCCCGGGAGAAATCCCATCATTCCTGCTCTGCCTTTGAAATAAAAGAAAAAATCCTACACAATCCTATACAGTCTACTACACAAGTTAAACTTTAACTACTGTTAAACGAAGTTGTGTAGGATTGTATTAATCATAACATCTCTTTTAGTGGGTCAACTTTTTGTTTAATTAAAACCACAATTGAAGTTCGATGTTCTCCATTTTGCTGATAAAGCCACCAACTTGTCAAGTATAGAACAACTTAACAGTTTAAGCTTCCTCCAGCAGCATCTATATGAAGGGAAAGATTTAATTAGATGCAGGTGTGCCTCTATAAATGGCATGAGCACTGTTGTCTCCATCCTTTCCAACATGTCATCACCTCAACCTCTTGTGCTCTAAGCCACAGTCATATTACTCCTACGAAATCAGGATGGCTTGTCATTGCCATATACAAAGGGGGCTACAAGTTAATTTAAATACTATCTCTGTAGTTAACAGGGCAATTATTAACCTGCCATGCTGAAATCTGTCAGGAAGCACACACACACACACACACACACACACACACACACACACACACACACACACACACAGACACACACACACACACACACACACACACACACACACACACACACACACACACACACACACACACACACACACACACACACACACACACACACACACACAGTATATTTAAAGAGTGTAACCATGTGATATTACACAGTCCACATTATGGTTAATATCATAATGGCAAGATGAGGAGCTATTGTTAAAAAGCCATTCTTATAGTGGGGGGAGATAATAATTTGTCCCCAGCCAGAAGGTTTTACTTAACTCGTCAGATCTTTTTTTAAACTCTGCTTTTAGTTCTTGTGATAATTTCATAGCAAAAATTTACAATTTTAATAATGTGTATAATATTGAAGACCACCCCTTATATTGACTCTGTTGCTGTTTTTACACCATGAAAAACACATTTTATCAACAATTGGTGCTCTGATGCAACTTCGAATGCCATCTTCTCTTTGGTCACATTTATTAATTATACCGACCATATAAGCCTTAGGAGTTTTCCTGACAAAACTGATTGCACCAATATATAGAGATAGAGCAAACACGTAAGTCCCACACCAGCCAATAATATGTTTCTTCTCTTGTTCCTTCATGATGTGTGTGCATGTGTGCATGTGTTTGTGTGTATGTGTGGAGTTTGACACATGAAGGTTGTTTTTACATTTTTCTGCCTAAAGTGGAAAGTTGCTCTGTGCTCATGGTAAATTTCGGGAGTTTAAGGCAACAAACCATATCAGACACAAATTACATGTCAAAGCAGAATATTTTACATGACTTGAAACATGTCTGGAAGGTATCTTAATAATAAAAGAGTTTATATAGCCGCAAATATATCTGCTGTGACTGCAAGCTACAATGGCTGCTTACTGTTTAGATAATGCTATTCATTAACTTGTGTCATACATATAACAATACCAGCTGCAGTTTCTACTTCTTCTTTACTTTTGATATTTAAAATGTAATACTATTTGCACTATTAACCACTTAAGAAATGTATCTGCCTTTACTCCCCCCCCTTTTTTGAGGGCTGTTTTTAAATTGTTATTATTTGAAAAAGTATTTTTTATTGTTAGATGCTGGATTATCTTTTCCACAGTGCATTCTTATTATATGCTTATTTTATATAACTTCTCAGGACTAGCAGTCTGCAAAAGTGTCTCATAGTTTTTTCATTGTGCTTGCATCCCACGGGCAGAACAGTGGGTGGTAAAGGTTAACTCACCTTTTATAATGTCTATACTTTGTTGAAACAAGTCTAACTTTTTTCCGGCTAACAGTATGGAGCCTGTTATAGGTACAACTGGCATTTGATATGTCTAAAAGAAAAATCTGCCAACTATACCCCGAGCCATCACAGTGCACATCACAGCAGAAAGCTCCGTCTTACCGACACACAGCACTAAATCTTCTTCCAGGCTGGCTGTCTGAGCAACAGAGCAGTGGAAATCTTTAAAATAAAAAAAATAAAAACACTCTAAAAGACATTGACCTCACAATAAGAAAAACACTGTCTCAATTTAACAACCCACCTACGTATGAAGTGAACAAATATACTGCCATAAATATACTGCCTACCTTCCATATACAATAACTACTGAATAAAGAAATGAACTCTAACTTTCACTGTATTTCCCTGGATATACAAATTATTTGTAGATACAAATTAATACTCTTGAATGACTAATTCATGTGCATGGATTACTTAATTTGTGCTTTTGATTAATCTGTCTCACGTGTTCCACTCTTGTAGAGGGCAACAATTCACACATTCAATTAGCTAGAAGTTTGAAAAACAGCGACCAAGAAGACATCCCTTGAAAGTTTAGTTACTTCTTGGTGCGCTGATGCATGGTGAATGAAGACTTGGGAAGACTTATTTAATTTATTTATACATCTGTTGCTTCAACTTCAAATATTTTAAGGGATCTCAGCAATAACACAGTGTCGTACTTACTGTACAAGCCAAAAACCTGACATATGTTCAAATATCTTAGTCCCGGATTAAAATGAAAGCTATTTAAATACAAGTGAGCCCTAACGAGTCTGTATGCCGGATGAGAGAATTACATGTGGGTAAATTCTATTAAATGGAAACCACAAATTATTAACTTGAGTGCACAAACTATGAAATTGAGAACATTATTAAATATAGGGCACAATGTACTAAGTCAAGATCACAAATTATTAATTCTAGTGCACAAATTATTCACGTTCATTCTCCATGGCCCCTCCTGGGCACCCTAAAAAAAGCAGCAGAGTCAAATGTAACTCATTGAAAGTGTAGCATGTACCCCACATACAGTATCAATAGACCTAATACTCGTCAAATATGGTGCAAGAACTAACCATAGGTTTCTTCTTATCGTTGTAATCCCACCACACTCTTGTCAGATCACAGATGTTGATCTTTGTTGAAGCGCCTGTAACTTCAAGCATCAAAAATAGCTGAACTTTACACACAACATATACACTTTGCAAAGTTTCCCCTGCAGACATTTACCTAAAAGAGCTGTAGGTGGTTGATACAAGGTTGTACATGAACAAGCAATTACACATATATTATATAACATACTAGGTTAGCCAGTACATTTGCCTGTTAACTTCAATTTTCAAATGTTAAAGCACATCCTTTTAGAAGAAAGGTTAACACAGCTTCTGGTGGGCGAATCTGACTAAAGCCTGTGAAGTACATAAGGGAAGCAGATAAATATAGACGATAACCTCACATCTGTGCATCTGTTGTGTCAATAAAATATAAGTCCACTTGTCAAACTGTAAAATATGCCCTACATGAGATGGCTCCAGCCTCTACATGTAGGTCAAATCCAGCTGCTTGAAAAAAAACAAACAGGTAGTATCACAAAATAGAACAATGCTGAGTTGTGATTGTAGTTAAAGTAGATTATTCTATATATTCTTTTATTTTTTCTATATACGAGTTATTAATGAATTACAAAATTAGTATTATACAGATATGAATATGTTTCATTCATGTCTAATTAGGAATCAATGATTTTTCACAGCGGGTTCTGAATATCTGTTTGACATATGGTGTTGAATCCTTGTTGTTTATGGCTATAACTCGGCCAAAGAACCAACCCCAGTGGTCATGTTTGATACGTCTCCCAATACACACCATTACTAGTGGGATTAACAGGATTGTGGTTTAACACACACACGCACACACACACACACACAGGCTGAGAGAGGCAATGTGAGACAAGAGGCTCTGGCAGTGGACGACAAGACCGCTGCCAGTGAAGCACTTTGAAATGAAAGAGGAAAACAGAAGAAGAAGAAGGAGAAAAAAAAAAAAGGAGGACAGAATGATGGGAACCGAGACGAAGAGAAATGAAGAAAACTGGAGGAGAACAAGGACGTGGCAAGTTGGATGACAAATGCCAAAAGCTGGAGTCAAACCCACAACATCTTGAGTACAGGGTATGTCTTAGCTCGCTTCACAGCAGAGCATCCCAGTGTGTCTAACGTGCTTTGGTTTCAGTCCATTTGGAAACAAATTCAAAGTGCACAGACCCAGGCGGCTCAGTTCTGAGGGGAGAGGAGCTGTGTATGTGTGTATGTGTGTGTGTGTTTACTTAAGAACTGTGCAATTCTATAAAGGTGAACTCATTGTTTCCATCACATATATGATCCTGTGAGAATCGCTGTCGGATATTCTAAATATTTCATAAGTACATAAATCTCTTTATATAGCAAGACACGGCAGGATTGTGACATGTTAGTGAGCTACTTGTAACCCAGATAAGACTTTTGGAAAAGCTATAACAGTAGAACTCAGATCCATATGTTCATGCTACCTGAACCAATAAGATCTCTTCATATTACACTGCTGTCCATTAAACTGCTGGACGGCTGTGGCTCAGGAAGTAGAGAAGAAGATTCCCAGCTCCTCCGGTCTGCTTGTCAAAATGTCCTTGGTAAAGATACTTACCAAGGACACTAGCAACCCCAAATTGCTAGCTGTGCCAGTGGTGTGTGAATGGTTAGCTCCCCCAATGAGCAGGTTGGAACCTTGCATGGCAGCCCCCCGCCATCAGTGTGTGAATGGGTGTATGTGACTTGCAGTGTAAAAGTGCTTTCAGTCATCTTAAGACTATAGAAGTGCAGTCCATTTACCATATACTATATATCAGATGATTGCCTTATCAAATTGTGTTTTAAATTGCTGTTCTTTATTTTAGGATGATGGGGTGGGATGCGGCCAAGTGACACAACAGAAGTTCTGTATCTTTATCCAACAAGATGACATCTGGCAGCTCTTCGACCTCTGTATGGGATGCGCCATCTCCCCTGTCCAAACTCTCTGCCACCCACTAGGCCTGCTTCTCCCTGTGCCACACCATGCCCCTTACCCTGAACAATCAGTATCTGTCTGCATCCAAGCTCGAAAGCCGCACAAGAGGTGCTCTTCTTCTGGAGAGACTGGCGCACCTTGGGAAAATGAGGGACAACGGGATAATGGAGACGCTTGGGTTACATCATCAGGGACATGCTGGAAAATGTCCAACTGGCACAATCTAACACCTGATTGTTTTTATTAGCACAAAACCTCATGGAGAGGAAGCTTGGGTATGACTTGATGTGACTTTGATAGTGGAGGCCGCTGTTTCTCTTGTTCATTTCACAGTTAATGTTTGAATGTTTAACTTTGACCACAGTGCCCTAAATGTAACCGTATAGTTTCCATTACTACATCTAACCAAATCTTAACAACAGAGAGTGGCAGATAAAAAAACAGCCACGTTATGTTAGGTGGACCCAAATGCAGAGAACAGCAGTCACAGGAACTTAGGTATATGTTTTTTATTCTACAAGTGTGCAAGCAAAGCAAAACTGGCAGCTCAGAACAGACAGGACTAACAGAACTAAACAAGACAGAACAACAGATCCAACAAGGACTGAACAGAAAACCGGGACTGAAAAACTAACTGAACTAATGAGGACATGAGGTGCAGGTGGGGCAATGGGCTGAGAAGCTCATGAGAGGGGAGTGAGGTGATGAAACAGGAGAACGGACAAGGAGCCAATTGGCTGTAGGAAACGCAGGGAGCAGGGCAGGACTGACGAGGCTGATAAGGGACAGGTGTGAGGAAAGCACATAGCAAGGCAGAGCTAACGAGGCTAGATGTGAGGCAGGTGTGTAGAACGAAGCAAAAGAGGGAAAATCAGTACACGGCAGAAAACACAAAACCCAGAACACACAAAAGCCCCTTAATAATACACCAACATACAAACATCAACCAGTTCAAGAATATAGACTTACGTACGCAACACTAGAAGCTAAATAATCATGCAGACCTTTAAAAAAATCTGCTGCATTTCCAGACACTTCAAAAAGAATTGATGAACCCTGTCTGATATTTTTTGGATTCAAAATAAATCCCACTGCGATGTTACTCTGGTCAGTCGAATCAGCCCAAACTCTGCAAGAGGTTCCTGAAAACTCACAGAGGGATACTTAATCTGTTCCACACATACACTAATGCTGGCCTCTTCTTTTTGATTTTAATATTGATAGACGCAGAAACACTTTGTGTGAGTGAAAGTGCACATGTTGCAAAAGTGTCTCAACAGCCAAGCATAAAAATCTACAACTAATTGGTTCTCTGCGGGCCTTCACTGACAAGCCCAAACATTAGGGTTATGCAGTGGAAAGAGACAGGAGGAGACACAGAATGAGAGCAGGAGACTGAAAGAAAGAAAGCCAGAGAGAAAGAGAGAGGAACAGAGAAGTTACAGAGAGACAGGATGAGAAACGGTTGCAAGGCCAAGAAGACAAAAGGAGGGTCGCTTGAGGTCAATTTAGCCAGAAGAGAGATGGAGAGACAGAAAAGAAATACATAAATGAAGGAAAGTCAATACAAATACATGACAGTGAAGAAAACCTGGTTAAAATATTTCAGTGTAACAGCATTGAGAAACACAGAAAGAAAAAACAGGCTAAGGACAAAGATTTTATAAGCTGGTTTTGGGTTTTAAAAGTCTTTTGAGATTTATTTTTTTCTTTGACCTTTTCAGTTTTTATCATTTCTATCTGCGACTTCACAAAAAAACAAACAAAAGACAGAAATACCAGATCAAGAAAAAAAAAAAAGACAGCTTGTGAGTGAAGTGGATGTTTTTCTTTCAAGAATTTCTTGATGGGCTGGAAATGCCTGCCGGTCCTTTCTCGCATGAGCCTCTTGTGCCTCTAAATGACTTGTATAGTCTTGTATTACTCCTTGTTTGTGGTTGCACTTGTCACTTGTTGTCATTTCACTGCAACCGGGTTAACAAGCAATGTTCCATGTCTGTGCTACCAGGCTACACAGTGATCCTGATTGTTATTCAGTGTGTTAGCGCCAACACAGCACTTTCTCCAGTCTCGTATTCAGCTCCTCACTCATCCCAGTTACCAGTTTATTTTTACTAACATATTTTTTTCTTGTCCCATTTTTAAAAAATGTTTTAAATCTATTTACTTTTTACATTTGATTTTTCTTTTTGTATGTTTCAACAATAGTGAAACATCTTGTAGTTACAGCTTTTTTGTGGGAAAAAAAATGAATGATTGCTAATGAATGTTGTTGTAGTTGTAGTGTACATTATATATTAGCTACTGTATGTATCATGACCTGCAGATATGATAAAAAAGGACTTTAAATTGAAGTGAACAGCATTTGAATACATGGGAATATACATTTTTGGTGAACGTTGGTTTAAACAAATTTCCTCAAATTAGGGTTTATTTGGTTAGAATCAATAAAAAACAAGAAATGTGAGACTAACACATAACTTTCAATAGAGAGGTCTGAAATAAGAGTTGAGGTCAAAGGTCATGTGGAGAAGCTGAGGGAAAAGAAAGGGCTTAATCAAGTATCAAGTGCATCAAGTAAAGACTCCAATAAGTAAATGTCAAGAGTTGATGAGAGCAAATGTTTCCTATAATTATGTTTATTAGTTGTTGAATTGAACCTCATTATACAATAATGCCGTTTACACACTGTGTGACATGATCTTTGCTCTAATTGACTTCCTCTGGTTTTTCTATCAATGGAAAACACATCAGGAAATACTCAGCATGAACATCAGTTATGGCTGCAGCTTGAACCGCTTCGAAGGTAACAAAGAATTTCACCTCATCTTGACTCCAAGTTTGCCTTACTTTATTTTGTGTTGCAGAGCTTCCCAGACATGAATAACTGCAGGCGATTAAATGTTGACATCCACCTCCAGAGTTTGAATGCACTGCTCCAAACATGGCTGATATGAATGCGCTCTTAGACAGTCCTTCAGTGTCAGTCAAAAGACTCTTTAGTTCATCCAACTCCAACGGCCTCGGTCGCAGCCAACAAGGTGGGTGGCCGCTGAATTTGGACGCCTGCAAAATCTATATAAACTCTCCTCGACTGCTTCTCATATTTGTGTGTCTCAGTGTAATCTATATGACATCTGCCTGAACTGTCTTCCGATCTGTTTGTGTTTCTGCACATTTTCTGGTACATTTTCTGTATGTGACCTCATTCCATTAAATGTATTCTAATGATAAAAAATGATGCAGCAGACAATAAACACTACACATGTGCCTTAATATAGATATTTCCTGCAGCTAGAGTACTTACTTGAAAGTGTTTTTGCATAATATATGCAATTTAAAACATTTACACATGTTGACACAGCATTCATCAAGATAGGTTAATGTTTACACAATACATTTTGTAAAGAGGTTGTGTATTTTTCTAAAGAGGGGATTGGTTTATTAAATCATAAAACCATTTTCCTATTTTACATATAATGCATTTACAAATGTCTTTTCTACAATAGGCAGGGAATGCTATATGCAAGTGCTTAATAATACCCTGTTTTTTCTTCTCTCCAAAAAACATGTTTACACTGGCTAATGCCACCTGGATTAGAGACACAATGTTAATATTGGATGATTCTGCAAAACGTTAATTATTTAACAATAAACTTTCACGAAGAGAGCAATATAATTAAGGCTCTGTTACTGTTAATGTAAGTGCAAACAATTTCTACCTGCAAGGTG